>NC_091979.1:67927030-68016573 GCF_044704955.1 Pristiophorus japonicus
GGAGGAGGCGCCCGTTCGTTCCCGCGGGGGGGGGGAGGCGCTCGTTCGTTCCGCGGGGGGGGGGGGAGGAGGCGCCCGTTCGTTCCCGCGGGGGGGGGAGGCGCTCGTTCGTTCCCGCGGGGGGGGGGGAGGAGGCGCCCGTTCGTTCCCGCGGGGGGGGGGGGGGGCGGAAGGAGACAGTGAGAAGGGAAGCCTCAGTGCTGATCTGCTGATGGCAATGTGCTTTTATTAAAAAATGTTCAAAAATTAATCAGCTACAAAGAACTACAAAAATGGCTGAGTGCCAATGTTTCCTTCACATTGAGCATGCGCGAACCCTCCCACGCGCAGCGTTGCCGGCAGGAAAAAAAACTAATTTAAATGGTACCCGCCCCCTCCCACTTATAAAATCGGCGCGAGTGTAGGCTCCGCCCCCCTGGGCGCCGCGCCAAACAGACAAGGAGCTGCAAAGCGCTCCAGAATCGTGCGTTTTTTTTTCCGTTGCCCGGGCACCCAGCTCGGAGGGGTGCCCGTTTTTTATCGTGTGGAAACTTGGGCCCAACAAGACTATTAATTAACCCCTTCTCGTTGCACAGTACCCAATCGAGGATGGCCTGTTCCCTAGTTGGCTCCTCAATGTACTGGTCTAAAAAGCCATCTCGCACACACTCCAGGAATTCTTCCGCCACAGTATTATTACTAATTTGGTTTGGCCAGTCTATATGTAGATTAAAGTCACCTATGATTACTGTAATACCCTTGTTACATGCATCTCTAATTTCCTGTTTGATGCCGTCACCTACATTATTACTACTGTTTGGAGGCCTATAGACAAGTCCCACCAATGTTTCCTGCCCCTTGGTGCTCCTTAGCTCCACCCAGATTGATTCTACATCTTGATTTTCTGAGCCAATATCCTTTCTCACTATTGCTCTGACTTCATTTTTTGCTAACAACACCACAGCACCCCCTTGTTCCTTTTTGTCTGTCCTTCCTAAATATCGAATATCCTTGGATATTCAGTTCCCAACCCTGGTCACTCTGCAACCATGTCTCCGTAATTGCAACTATATCATATCCGTTTACATCTATTTGTGCTGTTAATTCGTCTACGTTATTACGAATGCTTCGTGCATTCAGATACAGTGCTTTTAGATTTGATTTAGATTTTTAACATTATTAGACATCTTTACATTTTTTTGTACTATAGTCCTATTTGTCTTATCGCTATTTTTTCTTACCTGGACCCTATTTGTTAGTGTGCTCTTCCCTTCCTGACATAATCTGGTTATCCTTACCACAATCACTTTCCTGCATTGCTTCCTTTTCTTTTCTCTTTAACATTCTAGATTCCTCTCCACTGGGACCCTCATTCCGCCCCCCCCCCCCCCCCTTATTTAGCTTAAAGCCCTATCTACCTCCCTAGTTTTTCGATTTGCTAGAACTCTGGTTAACTTTGTAGGTTTAGTCAAAATGCCAAATTAGTTCATGAATTAGTCAGTGGAGATGAATGATTTTAATTCTTCAATTACAGACTCGTGTTACAAGTAACACATTAAATGGAATAAAGCAACGCTTGGAAGTAGAGGAGGGAGATAAAGAAAAATGGGATTTCCTGAACACTGCATTGGCCTGGGTGCCAAATGAAAATTTGCCAGGAACTCAGGATGAAGTGTTCTTCACCCATGTAAGAATATGAACTATGCTACATGAAGTATAAATACTAATTTTTCAAACCTTATTACTAATTGCCATGATGTCTGAATACAGCTAATAGGGCAGAGCATTATAATGAATAACGTCTGTTTCGTGTTATCTATTTACTGGTATTAATACTATAGTGCCAGTTGTGATGCTATACACTATCCTATTTCACTACTACCGTTTCAACTATACCACACTATCTTTACTACATTCCATTTCTCTACTGCAGTATAATAAGAAAAATCAAGAAATCTTGTTTACAAAAATGCTGTACTTAAATAATAAAACACCGATGAAGCAGTAATTCAAGTTACAGGTTCTACTGACATTTATAAACTACTGGAGCCACTCTTATGGGTTATGACATTAGTAGAATGACTTGATTTGTGTTTACACTCGCTGCCATAAATCTATAATGTTATATATAATTTGCAAAATATTTCTTCAAGCTGTCTTCCTTCTGATGGGTAAAAAACGGGATGAGGTCCTACAAGCTGAATTTACGGAGCTAGGAGCTAAATTAAAAAGTAGGACCTCAAAGGTAGTAATCTCAAGATTTCTACCAGTGCCATGTGCTAGTCAGAGTAGGAATTGCAGGATAGCTCAGATCAATACTGCTATATATGTAAACCTGGAAATACCTTCTTTAACCACCAGAGGGCTCATCCTCTGGAGCCCCAAGGGATCCCACAATCCCTTGGGAGCACAGGTACTTAAGGAGGCCTCACAAGCTGGAGAAGCACTCTAGAGACTGCAATAAAAGACTACGGTCACACTTTACTTTGAGCTCACAGTATCGGGTCAGACTCTTTATTCATACACTACAAATACGTGGCTTGAGGAATGGTGCAAGGGGGAGGGATTCAAATTCCTGGGACATTGGAACCGGTTCTGGGGGAGGTGGGACCAGTACAAACCAGA
Source organism: Pristiophorus japonicus (assembly GCF_044704955.1). NCBI lineage: Eukaryota > Metazoa > Chordata > Chondrichthyes > Pristiophoridae > Pristiophorus > Pristiophorus japonicus. Next base: position 67,929,635 of record NC_091979.1, read on the forward strand.
CGGTCTGTACCTGGGCAGGACCAGAGCCGATGTCCTTGGGGGAGTGTTTGTTAGTGCTGTTGGGGAGGGTTTAAACTAAAATGGCAGGGGGTTGGGAATCTCTGCAGGGAGGCAGAGGGAAGTAAAAGGTAGGAAGGAGAAAAGCAAAAGTGGAGGGCAGAGAAATCAAGGGCAAAACTCAAAAAGAGCCATTACAACAGAATTTTAAAAGGACGCAGAGTGTTTTTTAAAAAAAAAAGCCTGAAGGCTCCGAGTCTCAATGCGAGGAGCATTCGTAACAAGGTGGATGAATTGACTGCGCAGATAGCTGTCAACGGATATGATGTAATTGGGATTACAGAGACATGGCTCCAGGGTAACCAAGGCTGGGAACTCAATATCCAGGGGTATTCAATATTCAGGAAGGATAGACAGGAAGGAAAAGGAGGTGGGGTGGCGTTGCTGGTTAAAGAGGAGATTAACGCAATAGTAAGGAAGGACATTAGCGTGGATGATGTGGAATCTATATGGGTAGAGCTGCGAAACACCAAAGGGCAGAAAGCGTTAGTGGGAGTTGTGTACAGACCACCAAACGGTAATAGGGAGGTTAGGGATGGCATCAAACAGGAAATTAGGGACACGTGCAATAAGGGTACAGCAGTTATCATGGGTGACTTTAATCTACATATTGATTGGGCTAACCAAACTGGTAGCAATACTGTGGAGGAGGAATTCCTGGAGTGTATAAGTGATGGTTTTCTAGACCAATATGTCGAGGAACCAACTAGAGAGCAGGCCATTTTCGACTGGGTCTTGTGTAACGAGAGAGGATTAATTAGCATTCTGGTCGTGCGAGGCCCCTTGGGGACGAGTGACCATAATATGGTAGAATTCTTCATTTAAGATGGAGAGTTAATTCAGAGACTAGGGTCCTGAACTTAAAGAAAGAAATCTTCAACGGTATGGGACGTGAATTGGCTAGGATAGACTGGCGAATGATACTTAAAAGGTTGACGGTGGATAGGCAATGGCAGACATTTAAAGATCACATGGATGATCTACAACAATTGTACATCCCTGTGTGGCGTAAAAATTAAAAAGGGAAGGTGGCTCAGCCGTGGCTAACAAGGGAAATTAGGGAAAGTGTTAAATCCAAGGAAGAGGCATATAAATTGGCCAGAAAAAGCAGCAAACCTGAGGACTGGGAGAAATTTAGAATTCAGCAGAGGAGGACTCGGGGGTTTAATTAGGATGGGGAAAATAGAGTACGAGAGTAAGCTTGCATGGAACATAAAAACTGACTGCAAAAGCTTCTATAGCTATGTGAAGAGAAAAAGATTAGTCAAGCCTAATGTAGGTCCCTTGCAGTCAGAATCAGGTGAATTCATAATGGGGAACAAGGAAACGGCAGACCATTGAACAAATACTTTGATTCTGTCTTCATTAAGGAAGACATGAATAACCTCCCGAAAATACAAGAGGACCAAGGGTCTAGCGAGAAGGGGGAACTGAGGGAAATCTTTATCAGTCAGGAAATGGTGTTTGGAAAATTGATGGGACTGAAGGCTGATAAACCCCCAGGGCCTGATAGTCTGCATCCCAGTGCACTTAAGGAAGTGGCCCTAGAAATAGTTGATGCATTAGTGGTTATTTTCCAACATTCCATGGTATAAGGATCAGTTCCTATGGATTGGAGGGTAGCTAATGTAACCCCACTTTTTAAAAAAGGAGGGAAAGAGAAAACAGGAAATTATAGACCGGTTAGCCTGACATTGGTGGTGGGGAAAATGCTGGAATCAATCATTAAAGATGTAATAGCAGCACATTTGGAAAGCAGTGACAGGATCGGTCCAAGTCAGCATGGATTTATGAAAGGGAAATCATGCTTGACAAATCTTCTAGAATGTTTTGAGGATGTAACTAATAGAGCGGATAAGGGAGAACCAGTGGACGTGGTGTACTTGGATTTTCAAAAGGCTTTTGACAAGGTCCCATACAAGAGATTAGTGTGCAAAATTAAGGCACATGGTATTGGGGGTGAAGTATTTGTCATGTATCTCACATTACTGTATATAACTATCTTACCATGCTATACATGACTGTAACTGGATATGACCTGTAACAATAAGCATACCTTACCACCAGGGGTGCACTTGCAGGAGACACTCCATACCTCTTCTACTGTGGTATATAATAGGAGGTCTCAGGCAAGTGCAACACTGGAGAGCTGTGAATTAAAGGTGCAGGTCCTGAGTGACCTTGACTTTAGCATGTGTCTCGTGTAAGTCAGTACATTAGAGTCCGGACTTAACAGTGGCAACGAGTTATGGGATCACAGAATCCACAGAATGACTACCAACAGCTCAGATGAGAAATACAATGCCGGAGACAATTGGGATGACTTTATAGAAAGGCTCCAGCAAAGCTTTGTGACCAAAGACTGACTGGGCGACGATAAGACAGACAAGAGAAGAGCCCATCTCTTGACCAGCTGTTGCTCGAAAACATACGCTTTAATGAAAGACCTGCTGGCACCCGAGAAACCAGCAAGCAAGTCATTTGAGGAGTTGAGCACACTGGTGAGAGACCACCTGAAGCCAGCGAGCAGCCTACATATGGCCAGACACAGGTTCTACAACTACATACGCTGTGTGGGCCAAAGCATACCCGACTTTGTGGCGGAACTTCGGAGGCTGGCTAGTTCATGTGAGTTCCCCGATGAACTAAGGAGAGAAGTACTGAGAGACTTTTTTATTGAAGGAATAGGCCACGCAAGCATATTCTGAAAGCTTATAGAGACTAAGAACTTGACTCTAGAGGCAGCAGCACTGGTCGCACAGACGTTCTTGGCAGGCGAAGAAGAAACGAGGCTGATCTATACTTCGGTACGACAACCAACGAGGCATCGGAACAAGGGGTTCACATTGTGAAACAAACTGCTACCCCCCACACACAGACAAAGGCAGGAGAGCAGGCCTTCAACAGCAGACAGTGGCGCCAGAAGCCATCAAAATCAAGGGCCACATGAATGGCCGATCACACCTCATCAACCCACAATGCGAGCAATCGACTACAGACTGAGAGAAGCTCAAGGGAGATCAGCCAGATGCAGCTCATCCTTCGGAAACAATGGAAACGGTCTGTGTTGGAGATGTGGGGGAAGGCACTCAACCATGGTGTGTCGATTTCAGCATGCCATTTGCAGAAACTGCAACTACACAGAGCATCTGGCTCGCATGTGCAGAAAAACAGCAGCTCGGCTGGTATACGAATCGGAAGGGTCGGAAAGCGGACCAGAAGACGGTTGGAACAGTGCACGGGACGCCGAGGTACAGCAGGTTAACACGATCAATGTCCACTATTCTTACACCAAGACACCTTCAATTATGATGAGGGTTCTACTCAACGGGATACCCGTCAACATGGAACTGGACATCGGGGCCAGTCAGTCCCTCAGGAGCGTTCAATAATTTGAACAGCTGTGGCCGCACAAAAGCAACAGACCAAAACTCACAAAGATCGACACCAAACTAAGGACCTGTACTAAAGAAATCGTTCCAGTCCTTGGCAGCGCCATGCTCTCAGTCACACTCAAAGGGATGGTGCACCAACTTTCCCTGTGGAATGTCCCCGGGGATCTCCCAGCCCTGTTTGGGAGAAGCTGGCTAGCAGAACTTAATTGGAAATGGGATGATGTTCACGCCATGTCGTCAGAGGAACGGACCTCCTGCTCAACAGTTCTAAGCTGTTTCGAACATCTCTTTCAGCCAGGTGTGGGCACCTTCAAAGGGGCTAAAGTTAGAATCAACATATCACACAATGCCAGACCGGTCCATCACAAGGCTAGAGCTGTGCCTTATGTGATGAGGGAAAAGATTGAAAACGAACTGGACCGGCTTCTGCGGGAAGGCATAATTTCTCCCGTGGAATTTAGCGACTGGGCAAGCCCCATCTTCCCCGTCATGAAGCCTGATGGATCCATGCGAATCTGTGGGGATTACAAGTCTACCATAAACAGAGTCTCCCGACAGGACAAATACCGCTGCCCAGAGCAAAGGACCTATTTGCCACGTTGGCTGGAGGAAAACTTTTCTCGAAACTTGACCTCACATCTGCGTATATGACGCAAGAACTGACCGAAGAGTCTCAGCTACTCACCACCATCAACACACATTGAGGCCTTTTTGTGTGCAATCGATGCCCATTCGGCATCCGGTCGGCAGCTGCTATATTCCAGCGCAACATGGAAAGTCTGCTCAAGTCCATTCCGGGGACGGTTGTGTTTCAAGATGACATAGTCATCACGGGCAGGGACACCAACTCTCATCTCCGCAATCTTGAGGAAGTACTAAGTCGATTGGATCGGGTCGGCCTAAGAGTTAAGAAATCCAAGTGTCTGTTTCTCGTGCCTGAGGTTGAATTTTTGGGCAGAAGGATTGCCGCTGATGGAATCCGCCCAACCGAATCCAAAACCGAAGCGATTCGCCTGGCACCCAGGCCCGGAATGTCTCGGAACTGAGCGCCTTTCTCGGGCTACTCAATTACTTTGGGAACTTTATGCAGAACTTGAGCACGCTGCTGGAGCCTCTCCACGTGCTACTCAGAAAGAGGTGCGATTGATTTTGGGGGGATGCCCAAGAACGTGCCTTCAATAAGGCACGCAACCTTCTATGTTCCAAGAGTGTTTTAGCGTTTTTTGACCCAGGTAAAAAGTTAGTCCTTACGTGTGATGCGTCAGCGTACGAGGTCGGGTGCGTTTTACAGCACGTCAGTGATGCGGGTAAATTGCAGCCCGTTGCTTATGCCTCCAGGTCACTTTCGCGGGCGGAGCGCGGGTCCGGTATGGTTGAGAAGGAGACGCTCGCGTGTGTGTACGGTATCAAAAAAATGCACCAATACCTTTTCGGGGCCAAGTTTGCATTAGAAACCGACCACAAACCCCTCACGTCCCTACTATCCGAGTGCAAGGCAACCAACGGCAACGCCTCAGCGCGCATTCAGCGGTGGGCACTCATGCTGGCGGCTTACGACTACATGATAAGGCACAGACCAGGCACAGACAACTGTGCAGATGCGCTTAGCAGGCTATCCCTGGCGACCACAGAAGGGTCCGACGAACAGGACTGTGAGATGGTTATGGCAATCAATGCCTTTGAATCCATAGGTTGCCCATGATGGCTCGCCAAATCAGAGCCTGGACGACCAGCGACCCCACGTTATCTCTAGTTAAAAGATACGTTTTAACCGGTGACTGGGCAGAGGCTCGCAATGCCTGCCCCGAGGAGGTCAAACCCTTCCATAGGCGCATGCATGAACTCTTACTACAGGCAGACTGCCTGATGTGGGGCAGCCGAGTAGTTATGCTCTTACGAGGCAGGGAGGCGTTTGTCCGGGAGCTCCATCGCGAGCGCCCGGGGATCGTCCTTATGAAGGCCATAGCCAGATCTCATGTCTGGTGGCCTGGCATTGATGCGGACTTGGAACTATGCATCCATCGGTGCACCATTTCTGCCCAACTCAGTAATGCCCCCAGGGAGGCCCCCCTAAGCCTCTGGCTCTGGCCCACCAAACCGTTGTCGCGGGTGCATGTAGACTATGCGGGCCCATTCATGGGCAAAATGTTCCTCGTAGTCGTTGATGCATTTTCAAAATGGGTCGAGTGCACCATTTTAAACTCGAGCACCACCTCCACCACTGTGGAGAGCCTTAGAACCATGTTTGCAACGCACGGCATTCCTGACATATTGGTCAGTGATAATGGTCCATGCTTCACCAGCGCAGAATTTCACAATTTTATAGTTGACCACGGTATAAATCACGTTAAGACGGCACCTTTCAAGCCGGCCTCCAATGGCCAGGCGGAGCGAGCAGTGCAGATCATTAAACAAGGCATGCTCAGAATCCAAGGTCCCACGCTGCAGAGCCGCCTTTCGCGACTGCTGTTGGCATACAGATCTCGTCCACATTCGTTGACGGGTTCCCCCCGCGCAACTATTGATGAAATGAACCTTAAAGACCAAGCTCTCGTTAATCCTCCCAGACATGCATGAAATTGTTGCGGCAAAGCGTCAAAAGCTAACTGAGTACCATGACTGAAATTCGAGGGGGGGTGGAATGAGATAGGGGACAAAGTGTTCGTGCTAAACTATGGCCGGGGTCCCAAATGGCTTGCAGGGACAGTTACAGAAAAAGAGGGAAACAGGCTACTGGTTGTACAAATAGACAATGGCCAAACCTGTAGACCAAGTAAAAAGTAGATTCACTGATAACACTGAAGAACCAGAGGCAGACTACAATGTGGAACTCACACCACACCTGGTGGACAGACAGGTGGAACAACCTGAGGAAAGGGCAGTCTCAACAGACAGCCCAGGCGAGATACCAGCAATCACACCGAACGAAACAGACAGCTCAGGCGAGATACCAGCAATCACACCGAATGAAAAACAGGCACCAAGGCAAACAACTGAACTACAACTAAGACGCTCCACGCGGGAGCGCAGACCACATGAGAGACTGAATCTATAAAGGCAATAAGACTTGGGGGAGGGTGATGTCATGTATCTCACATTACTATATATAACTGTATCTTACCATGCTATACATGACTGTAACTGGATATGACCTGTAACAATAAGCATACCTTACCACCAGGGGTGCACTTTCAGGAGACACTCCATACCTGTCCCACTGTGGTATATAAAGGGAGGTCTCAGGCAAGTGCAGCACTGGAGAGCTGGAATTAAAGGTGAAGGTCCTGAGTGACCTTGACTTCAGCATGTGTCTCGTGTAAGTCAGTACATTAGGATCAGGACTTAACAGTATTGACGTGGATAGAGAAATGGTTGGCAGACAGGAAGCAAAGAGTGGGAATAAATGGGTCCTTTTCAGAATGTCAGGCAGTGACGAGTGGGGTGCCCCAGGGTTCAGTGCTGCGACCCCAGCTATTTACTATATACATTAATGATTTAGACGAAGGAATTGAATGTAATATCTCCCAAGTTTGTGGATGACACTAAGTTGGGTGGCAGGGCGAGCTGTGAGAAGGATGCTAAGAGACTGCAGAGGGACTTGGATGGGTTAGGTGAATGGGCAAATGCATGGCAGATGCAGTATAATGTGGATAAATGTGAGGTTATCCACTTTGGTGGCAAAAATAGGAAGGCATATTATTATCTGAATGCTGCAACGAGACCTGGGTGTCATGGTACACCAGTCATTGAAGGTACGCATGCAGGTATAGCAGGCAGTAAAGAAAGCAAATGGCATGCTGACCTCCATAGCGAGGGGATTTGAGTACAGGAGCAGGGAGGTCATGCTGCAGTTGTACAGGGCCTTGATGAGACCACACCTTGAATATTGTGTGCAGTTTTGGTCTCCTAATCTGAGGAAGGACGCGCTTACTATTGAGGGAGTGCAGCGAAGGTTCACCAGACTGATTCCCGGGATGGCAGGACTGACCTATGAGAAAAGAGTGGGTCGACTCGGCTTATACTCACTGGAATTTAGAAGAATGAGAGGGGATCTCATAGAAACATATAAAATTCTGATGGGATTGGACAGGTTAGATGCAGGAAGAATGCTCCTGATGTTGGGGAAGTCCAGAACCAGGGGTCACAGTCTGAGGATAAGGGCTAAGCCATATAAGACCGGGATGAGGAGAAACTTTATCACCCAGAGAGTGGTGAACCTGTGGAATTCTCTACCACAGAAAGTTCTGGAATCCAGTTCGTTGGACATATTCAAAATGGAGTTAGATGTGGCACTTACAGCTGAAGGGATCAGGGTGTATGGAGAGAAGGCAGGTGTGGAGTACTGAGGTTGTATGATCAGCCATGATCATATTGGATGGCGGTGCAGGCTTTAAGGGCCAAATGGCCTACTCCTGCACCTATTTTCTATGTTTCTATGATCTTTGGTTTCTACAGAGAACTGTCTTAATGTAGCATTTTAAAATTCCACAGCAACAAATTGTGTAAGATGGTTTGCAAATAACAATTTTAATCAGTTATCAATGTAGACCATAACATTTCACATTAAATATATTTGGGTATCCTTTTAAAAACTGGTTCATGCCTGTGCCATAAATGTTAAGGGCCTTGGCAGTGCTGTCCATAACTGCCTCCTTGCCTCACATGTTGCTCCTCGGTTAAGTTGAGGTATGAGAAGCGCTCCCTGAAGACCCGCTATATGGCCTCCTGTGCAGTGCTCTCCCTCTTCTCCCAGCTGCTCATGCTTACTGCTGTCTTCATTGGTGCTCCACTTCACATGAGCATCCAGCTCTGGAAAAAAAAATTTGCAAGGCAGACGAGCATTCCAGCACCAGCACAAAGTTGTTCCCATAGCTCTCAAAATCAGCAGTGGAATGGAGAAAATAGGCAATAAAAAGGCAGCAGAACAAACCAACAACTAACCTGTCTGAAGGGGAAATTCCCTCTAAATAGCACTGATTGTTCGTGCCATGAGTTGCTGAGCGAGTTTATAACATGGCTAATCAGACCCTGGAGCAAACCAATTTCACAAAAGGACAACCACCAAAAGTCTCTTATTTTAATATTATCATGAGCTTCTTGAATGGTTCCGGCACATGCTCTGGACGCCCAAGGAGGTGCCCAATCCAATTTAGCAGACAGTGCACAGGACGGAACTGTGCGTGCCACCCGTCATGTTGGATTCTTAGGCACCTGTTTCATGCCTGAAAAACAGGCGATGTGCAATCCAGTTTTTAAGACTTTTTGTTTTATTCTGCTTTTATTCATCTGCAAATTTGATGTGTTTTTTTTTTTAAGTTCAGCTATTTCTAACTGCTAAGCTGCATATACAACATACAATTAGATGCAGAATCACACTGTCATTAAAAATGAGCAAACATAGATATAAACGTATACTGGTGAGAAGGTATATGTCCTATAACATTAAATGTACAATGTTCTGTAAATTGAGACAGTTTTATAATATCAAGACTTGTCTTGACAAAGAAAATCACATGTGTGACACATTCTGTTTCTAAGCTATTTAAATTTCTCTGTGGGAGATGAAGATTTTGCACAGCCAGCTTTTACAGATTGTACTGACGTCAATCCTGTGATTTTAGATTTTGTTTTCCCAAATACTGCAACCTGAAAACCTCCTTGGTCTAATCATTTCATTGCAAAAATTGAGCCGGTTACAAATACAAATTTTGGCAAGCTAAATCTTACTAATTCTGAACTTTACAATCTAATTTACATTAACAGCTGAGTAAAATTTATAGCTGTTAAATTGCATTGTGACAGTACCACTTTCCTCTTTGGTCCTTTTAATTCTGTGCATAACTAAAAGTGATAGCACAATCTTTTTTACTGGGCTCAACATGACCATGTGGGTTTTCATTGTCTATTTACATATAACAAAGCTTTTACAATGTTAAGAAAATATAGATACTGATATTTACAGTAACTGTTGAATCTTACTTTAATAGGGTGTAGACTTTCCAAATAACATCTCAATTAGTGCAGCTTCAACACATGTGCTTCCGGTTTGATGGGTGTTTAGCCCTTATAGATTTCTAATTTTTAGGTAAATTGATTTTAAAAGTCTCCAATTCATTATTTTTACTCAATGTATTATACTTTTTTAGTTTGAGAAAGAAAAACAACATGATATCCGCTCATTCTTCTCATCAAAGCCTGACTCGACAGAGAAACGCAAGAGAGCCCCTCGAGATTTGCCAACCAACCAAATTTGTGATCTAAATGAGCTGCAAGAATCTCCAAATTCCCTCAATTTACTTCACCAACCACATGGAAAACTGGATGAAATAAATGCAAGAGAAGCTGGTGAAAATGAGAATGAAGAAAAATGCAAAACAGACCCCGATGAGCTGTCGCTAAAAGCCGACTTTCAGCCACAGTCTAAACGATTTAAATCTTTATGTACACCAGTCCAAAGTTCTGCAGGTACAAAAAAGAGAAAGGCCAAAGGTAGGACAACACCATCCCCATTTAGAATTCAAAGACCTCAACGATTGGGTTCAACACCACTTACCTCAAGAAAACTGCACGTAACTGAAAAGATGTGGAACTGCATTGTGTGCACATATACAAATAGTACCTTACTGTCCTACTGTGAAATGTGTGAAACTCTCAGAGGTGTTGGTAAGATCCTTTTCTGAATTTTCTATTGCTCAAATATATTTTATTGCATAAAAATACCATGAAAACAATTAAAGCTCAAGTTAATATATTGGTGTTATACTTCTACTAAAAATAGCTGGCTATTTCAGTGATCCGATTGTGGGGGAAATTTTTGGTACTTTGAAAATGTATTTTATGTTATTGTGATTAATACCTTAATGTGTAGGTTCAAGCCCCATTCCAGGGACTTGAGCACAACAGCAACTGTTGGAGGTATTGTCTTTCGGATGGGACGTTAAACCGAGGTCCTGTCTGCACTCCGAAGTGGACGTAAAAGATCCCATGGCACTATTTCGAAGAAGAGCAGGGGAGTTATCCCCAGTATCCTGGCCAATATTTATCCCTCCATCAACATAACAAAAAAACAGATAATCTGATCGCTATCACATTGCTGTTTGTGAGAGCTTGCTTGTGTGTAAATTGGCTGCTGCATTTCCAGCATTACAACTGTGACTACACTCCAAAAGTACTTAATTAGCTGTAAAGCGCTTTGAGACATTCGGTGGTTGTGAAAGGCGCTGTATAAATCCAAGTCTTTTTCTTCAATGTTGTAATAGCCTATTGCTAATTTTTGTTTATGTCAATAAGTAGTTAATACAGGTGCAGCGTCGAGAATCCGGGACCGAGGTCGTTCCGGATTCTGGGCTTTTCCGGACTTTCGATCGTCTTTCTGATGTCACGAATCTGGAAACACCTGAGCCCAGGTTCGGGTTTTTCCGGATTTCAGAACGTCAGAAGTGGGGTGTGAGTGGTGGGCGCCGAGGAGAGAGGGTCCATGCCCCGGCGAGGAAGCCCCCAGGTATGGTAATATAGTATCGGTGGTGAGGCCCGAAGTCAGGCAGTGGCGGGGCCCTGAGGTCGGTGGGTCCGGATTCCGGAACACTTTACAGATTGCGGACGAGCCTGCCATCGATCGTCCCGGATTCCGGAACTCTGGATTTTCAACGCTGCACCTATACTCGAACTGTCCAAGCAATGTTTCAAACTGAAGCTTTTCCCAACACAGGCGATCAAAAAGAAGAAAATTTGTCTTGTCATACAAATCCACGTAAAAAAGAATGTGAAGGTGGAACCCAATCTCAGACTGACTGTATAGTCGTATCTGACATAGAGAACGAGGAAAACAATGAATCAAATACACCTACAGAGCAGATAAATAATGAAATGACACACAGCAGTACAATAAAATCTGAGGAAAATCTTGTACCTTTCAATATTGACAAAAGCAGCAATGTAATTACCATAACCGAAGGAAGTGTGGATAGCGAGAGTCAACAGCAACCAGGTAATTCAGTTTGTTCTTCACATTTACTTCTACAACTATTTAAATGGAATTATACAAATAGTTCCTGGATTATTTCTTGCATGGGCTGTACCCAGTTTAGTGAATTTATTGAAGGCAAGTTTTGCAGGGTTGTTTCCTGACCATCCCAGCGGTAGTGGAGAAAATCTCCAAAATTGGTCTAACTTTTTAACTTCTGTTATTCATCTTTCATTAGTTCCTTTCCGTAGACAGTACTTTATCCCCCGCCCTTCTGGAAACAGAGTATTTGATCATATCGATGTATCTTGCTTATAATAACCTATTTATTCCTATAACCTACAATACTATTCCAAACAGGTAGTTAGCCAGCTTTTTTAATGAATGTCGGAATTGCAGTTGGTCATTCAGCCTCTTGAGCCTATTCCACCATTCTATCAGATCATGGCTGATCTGCACCTCAACTCCATTTACCCACCTTTGCTCCATATTTCTTGATACCCTTGGCTAACAAAAATCAATCTCAGCCTTTTAAAATGACAATTGGCCCAGTATCCACAGCCTTTTGTGGGAGAACGTCCCAGATTTCTACTCCGCTGTGTGAAGAAAAAGAGCTTCCTGATTTTTCCTTCCTAAATAGCCTAATTCTAATTTTAGGATTGTTCTCTCTTGCTCTGGATTCCCAGACTAGGGGATATAGTTTATCTGCATCTTACCCTATTGAGTCCCTTTATTTTAAATAGCTCAATTAGATCACCCCTCAACCTTCTAAACAGAAGGAAATTCAAACCAAGTTTATGCAATTGGTCCTCATAATTTAACCCTTTAAGCCCTTGTACAATTCTGATAAATCTGTGCCATACATATCTTTCACAAGGTTCGGTGCCCAAAACTGAACGTAGTTCCGCAGATGGGGTCTGACCAAGGCTCTGCACAATGTGAAGCTTCACTTTTGAATTCCAGTCCTTTTGAGATAACAACCAACATTTTATTAGCCTTTTTGATTACTTTTTATACCTGTGTACCAGCATTTAATGATTTGTGTACAGGGTCACTATACTAGTGTTCTCCTTAGAACATTCAACTGGAATAGTCAGATATGACCTACCCTTCCCAAATGTATGCTGACTCTTTTTGACAAGTTCATGCTTATCCACCTGCTCAGTCACTCTGGTGATAGATTCCAGTAACATCCCCACAACTGATATTAAACCGATGGGTCTGTAGTTACCTGGTTTCTCCCTTCCTCCCTTCTTAATTATTGGAGTGTCGTTTACAGCTTTCCAAACCAAAGGCGCAATTCCTGAATCTAGAGAGCTTTGGAAAATTATGGCTAATGCATCTCCAATTTCCTCACTCATCAGGTCCGGGAGATTTGTCTATCTGAAGAGTATTTTCTCATTACCATTTTTATTACATATCTCAAATCCACTAACTTGACTTATTTTTAGGTTCCCTTGTACTGCTGCTATATATTGTCCTCTTCCTCCACTATGAAGAGGATACTCACTGAACAAGTCTAAATTTCCTTATAATTTCATAAAATAAGGAAAAACTGCATCAGTTTTTAATGGACCCACATTCCCCTTTGCCTATTCAGAGTATACACTGACACGCTTTTGAAGCCCGGAACTTCACACAGTACACCAGATCATCGGAACATAGAATATTATGCACAGTGATGGGCCATCCAGCTTTTAAAATCTCTGTTGGCAATTTTCATCCCATGATCCATCTAGTCTAATCCACCTATCCTGTGCCCCCTGTCTACCCTTTAAAATTCCTCCCCTTAAGCAACTAATTCCCTTTGATGCTGTGTACAGTATATTCTGCTTCAATGGTGGTTTGTGGCAAAGAATTCCAAATTCTAATCACTTTCTGCGTGTAGAATTTTTTTCTAATCTCCACTTTCATTATTTTTCTGATTTTCTGGAATGTGTGCTCTCTTGTTATCTGTTTCAACAACTTTTCATAATCTTGAAAACATCAATCAAATCATCCCTTAACCTTCTCCACTCTAGTGGGAAAAAAATGTTAACTTCTCAAAAGTGTGGGTTTTCATCCAATGTTCCCATGAATTCCACTTCTTGTCTTCCTGTCTTGAAAGTATTGACTCCTTGCTTGGGGTATAGTTCCGCAGGCCTTTGGTACCTTTGATCAAGTGAGTGTCAGCAAGTATTTCAATTGCAAGACAACTGTGCCAATAATGTCGTCGCACCATATGTTTACTAGCAGCAGCTTCTGATGTTTTCAAAAATCTGCTTTCCCAGCAACGCTTCCTCGCATATTTGAATGTGTGAAAGAGAATATTTTTTTACGTTTTAATTGTGATTCCTCTTCAAAGCGGAACAAATCATGACATTTCTTCCAAGTTAACTGTCAAACCTTTCTGGTGTAGAACAACCTGATATCCCATGTGACAGCAGTGTTCCAGTTTATGATGGCTTCATGTTTTGTGCAAGCAAGAATACTGATAGAATATATCTCTACACAAAGGTATTGTGATAAGTTTCATCTCCGTGCATAAGTGCTTTTATGTAGCTCTGTACCTGTGTCTTAAATTTGAAATATATTACACTTCTAACACCCAATCAAACAGCAATCAGAAAGATGATCAGCAACCTTATAACTTGACTTTTCACAGACAAATGTAATTTTTTATCACTAACTTAAAAAAATCTAGAATCTGTTTCATATCAGTAATATTGTACACTTTAAACGTGTAGAATTTTTATGGTTTGTTACAGCCTACTTCTTGCAAAGAAAGAATTTGAATTTATATAGTACCTTCTATGCTGTATGATTCTATGATTTCATGTTCTTTCACAGCCAATTAACTACTTTTGAAGTGTAAGCATCATGGTTTTGTAGGCAAACATGACACAGTAAACAGAAATGAGCTAAATGGCTAGATAATCTATTTTAGCGCTGTTGGTTGAAAGATAAATGTTAGCTCGAACACTAGGAGAGCTTCCCTACTCTTTAACAATGCCATAAGATCTTTTATATTCACCTAAACAAGCAGACAGAGTCTAGATTTAAAATCTCATCAAAAGGCAGCCCCTCTGACAACATTGCATTTTCTCAGTACTACACTGATGTGTCAGCCTGGATTATGCTCTCAAGTCCTCGGGACTGATAATAACTGTCTACACTTGTCAAAAATGGGGTTGTAACAGACTGAAAACGGTGTCAGTCACTCACCACCCCATTTACGAGGCCATTTGTAATATGAAAATCGGGGTTCTATAACATAAATCGGACTCCAATTACAATGTTGAAAAATTAATGAGTGTTATGCACGTCACCGACACTTCGCTCGTTTGTACCGGCAATGGTCGGCCTAACCAGCAGTCCTCAAAGGTAAAGCAGGGAGCCACTCAACAAACAACTCTTGTAGCTTTTTAATGAATTTAAAAGTTTGTTCCCTCTGATGTCTCGCAAGATCGTCTCTCTCGCCTCTCCCCTCAGGCCCTGCCATTCGCTGCTGTGTCCAGCACAATAGCTGCATGCAAACGAGGCCTGTGCCTCAAAATGGCTCAGTCCTCACATTGGTTACAACAGGTGGACAGTGGGTACACTCTGAGCGTCCAAGCTTAAAATCAGCCCCCTAGAGTGTTGATTGAATCCACAACCTTCGACCCAAGAGTGATAAATCTCACCATGGAATACAATTTGATTTTGGCGCTCTGTTTTCCATACCGATCTTGGAGCAATAAATCAGGCTGCTGCCAGGCTACTAGTGCCATTATTTTAAGACTAAGCTGCACCACCGTTAAAAACTGGCTTAAATGTAAGAAAATAACGATTACCCTTGGTTTTAATGTGGTGATATCTTATAACTGTTTTTGGAGTGGATAATGGTATAATGGCGCTAAAGCCCAAGGAAAATTTGGAGTAGCATAATCAATGTAACATACTCCATTATTTCCTTTTTTTTATGCCGTTTAAGGGTCCCTATGATGAAGATGCACATTACAATGGTGCAAATCCCCCGGAAAATCTGGTTCATCACTGTAAACATAAAGCTGCTTTCCCAAACATCTTTGTTTCTGTATTCTAGCATAGCTTAGCCTCATTGTGCATACTTTCGACAAACTTATTTGAAGAAATGTGTAAAATCAGTTCTACATGTAACAGCACTGCAATAAATTAACAATTGAATATAACGGCACACTATTATCTCCCTCTAGTGGAGGCACATGCTGCCAGGTCTCGTATCGGAAAGAAGTTGTCAATATAGTTACTTCTGTTAATTCAGTCAATTTTTATTTGTTTGGGAAAAATGGAATAATCCAGTGTTTAAAATTAAACCATTTAAATAAAATGTCACAACATTTTTTTTTCAAATTTCAGTTTGGATCGGTAAGAATGGAACCAGACAAGGGGGGTCTAACTGAGCTGGACAATGGGGCAGGTGGAACCTTGGGGGGAGGCTTGGCTTGTTGGGCAAAGAGATGTCGGGGAAGTGGCAGAGGCAGCTAAACACATGGTCTCATTTTTCGTGACAAAGAAGTCCATGAGCTCCTCGCACTTCTCGTTTTCAAAGATGACGGTGGAGGGGGCAGGTCGGTGGGGAGAAAATGATTCTGGGAGTTATTTTGCTCTCTAGGATGATCCTGGACAGTATATGCGAATAAATGTTAATTTGAAATATGAAGATTGTAGACTACATTTCATTCCACTTGCTTTGTGCACAAGTAATCGACCAGTAAAACTACTTGAATGTACTTGTTACTTTCTGCTCGAATAGTGTTGTTTCCCCTGGTGTTGGATCCCCTCGACAACCCCTGACATCCTGATCATTTTTACGAAGTGCAGTAATGAAGAGTTCAAATGGATTCTTGGTAAATAATTATTATTATTGGTTTATCATTAGGAGGGAGAGCCGCTAAACTGCAATTTTATTCCTCTGGATGTAAAGTTAGAAAACTGGGAGGATTTACCAATATTCTTTGAACAGAAAACAAATCGTGCAATGGTAAGTTATATGTATACAAGTGGGATATTTTTGTAAATCTTTTTTAAGATACATGCTTTTGTATGTCGGATTTTGTCAGAATCTTGTAATCCACAATAGTCATATGGCACCAATCAGAAATGCCACTGCTTGTATTACGTCAAATTTGGTTTGACACAGTATACGTTCTTAAACTGCCACAAATACTGTGCAAAAGCTGAGGTGTCATGAAATCAAAATAATTGAGTTACTAGAAGCTTACTAAAGTAGAGTACATGTTCATACAATTGCAATTGAATAATGTCCTTAATGGAAAGAATGAACAGCCATTTATATAGTGCCATTCACAGCCTCAGGATCTCCCAAGTGGGCTTTACAGCCAATGAAGTTCTTTTGAAGTGTACACAATGTTGCATAGAAAATAGGTGCAGGAGAAGGCCATTCAGCCCTTCGAGCCTGCACCGCCATTCAATAAGATCATGGCTGATCATTCACCTCAGTACCCCTTTTCTGCTTTCTCTCCAGACCCCTTGATCCCTTTAGCCGTAAGGGCCATATCTAACTCCCTCTTGAATATATCCAATGAACTGGCATCAAAAACTCTCTGCGGTCGGGAATTCCACAGGTTAACAACTCTCTGAGTGAAGAAGTTTCTCCTCATCTCAGTCCTAAGTGGCTTACCCCATATCCTTAGACTAGTCCCCTGGTCCTGGACTTCCCCAACATCGGAAACATTCTTCCTGCATCTAACCTGTCCAGTCCTGTCAGAATTTTATATGTTTCTATGAGATCCCTTCTCATCCTTCTAAACTCCAGTGAATACAGGCCCAGTCGATCCAGTCTCTCCTCATATGTCAGTTCTGCCATCCCTGGAATCAGTCTGATGAACCTTCGCTGCACTCCCTCAATAGCAAGAACGTCCCTCAGATTACGAGACCAAAACTGAACACACTATTCCAGGTGAGGCCTCACTAAGACCCTTTACAACTGCAGTAAGACCTCCCTGCTCCTATACTCAAATCCCCTAGCTATGAAGGCCAACGTACTATTTGCCGCCTTCACCGCCTGCATGCCAACTTTCAATGACTGATGTACCATGACACCCAGGTCTCATTGCACCTCCCCTTTTCCTAATCTGCCACCATTCAGATAATATTCTGTCTTCACGTTTTTGCCACCAAAGTAGATAACCTTACATTTATCCACATTATACTGCATCTGCCATGCGTTTGCCCACTCACCTAACCTGTCCAAGTCACCCTGCAGCCATTTAGCGTCCTCCTCACAGCTCACACCACCACCCAGCTTAGTGTTATCTGCAAACTTGGAGATATTACACTCAATTCCCTTATCCAAATCATTATTGTATATTGTAAATAGTTGGGGTCCCAGCACTGAACCCTGCGGCACCCCACTAGTCACTGCCTGCCATTCTGAAAAGGACCCATTTATCCCGAATTTGCTTCCTGTCTGCCAACCAGTTCTCTATCCACGTCAGTACATTACCCCCAATACCATGTGCTTTAATTATGCACACCAATCTCTTGTGTGGGACCTTGTTAAAAACCTTTTGAAAGTCCAAATACACCACATCCACTGGTTCTCCCTTGTCCACTCTACCAGTTACATCCTCAAAAAATTCCAGAAGATTTGTCAAGCAGGATTTCCCCCTTCATAAATCCATGCTTACTTGGACCGATCCTGTCACTGCGTTCCAAATGTGCTGCTATTTCATCTTTAATAATTGATTCCAACATTTTCCCCACTACTGATGTCAGGTTAACCGGTCTATAATTACCCGTTTTCTCTCTCCCTCCTTTCTTAAAAAGTGGTGTTACATTAGCTACCCTCCAGTCCACAGGAACTGATCCAGAGTCGATAGACTGTTGGAAAATGATCACCAATGCATCCACTATTTCTAGGGCTACTTCCTTAAGTACTCTGGGATGCAGACTATCAGGCCCTGGGGATTTATCGCCTTCAATCCCATCAATTTCCCTAACACAATTTCCCACCTAATAAGGATTTCCTTCAGTTCCTCCTTCCCACTAGACCCTCGGTCCCCTAGTATTTCCGAAAGGTTATTCGTGTCTTCCTTCATGAAGACAGAACCAAAGTATTTGTTTAACTGGTCTGCCATTTCTTTGTTCCCCATTATAAATTCACCTGAATCTGACTGCAAGGGACCTATGTTTGTTTTCACTAATCTTTTTCTCTTCACATATCTATAGAAGCTTTTGCAGTCAGTTTTTATGTTGCCAGCAAGCTTTCTCTCATACTCTATTTTCCCCCTCCTAATTAAACCCTTTGTCCTCCTCTGCTGTATTACAAAAATCTCTCAGTCCTCAGGTTTGCTGCTGTTTCTGACCAATTTATATGCCTCTTCCTTGGCTTTAATACTATCCTTAATTTCTCTTGTTAGCCACGGGTGAGCCAACGTCCCCATTTTATTTTTACTTCAGACAGGGATGTACAATTGTTGAAGTTCATCCATGTGATCTTTAAATGTTTGCCATTGCCTAACCACCGTCAACCCTTTAAGAATCATTTGCCAGTCTATTCTAGCCAATTCACGTCTCATACCATCGAAGTTACCTTTCCTTAAGTTCAGGACCCTAGTCTCTGAATTAACTGTGTCACTCTCCGTCTTAATAAAGAATTCTACCATATTATGGTCACTCTTCCCCAAGGGGCCTCGCACAAAAAAATTGTTAATTAGTCCTTTCTCATTACACATCACCCAGTCCAGGATGGCCAGCCCTTTAGTTGGTTCCTCGACATATTGGTCGAGGAAACCATCCCTAATATACTCCAGAAAATCCTCCTCCACAGCATTGCTACCAGTTTGGTTAGCCCAATCAATATGTAGATTAAAGTCATCCATGATAACTGCTGTACCTTTATTGCACGCATCCCTAATTTCTTGTTTGATGCTGTCCCCAACCTCACTACTACTGTTTGGTGGTCTGTACACAACTACCACTTGCGTTTTCTGCCCTTTGCTATTCCATAGCTCCACCCATACCGATTCCACATCATCCAAGCCAATGTCCTTCCTGACTATTGCATTAATTTCCTCTTTAACCAGCATCTGCACCCCACCTCCTTTGCCTTTCTGTCTATCCTTCCTAAATGTTGAATACCCCTGGATGTTGAGTTCCCAGCCTTGGTCACACTGGAGCCATGTCTCCGTAATCCCAATTACATCATATCCGTTAACTGCTATCTGTGCAGTTAATGCATCCACCTTATTCCGAATACTCGCATTGAGGCACAGAGCCTTCAAGCTTGTCTTATTAACATCCTTTGCCCCTTTAGAATTTTGCTGTAATGTGGCCCTTTTTTCTTTTTGCCTTGGGTTTCTCTGCCCTCCACTTTTACTTTTCTTCTTTCTATCTTTTGCTTCTGCCCCCATTCTACTTCCCTTTGTCTCCCTGCATAGGTTCCCATCCCCCTGCCATATTAGTTTAACCCCTCCCTAACAGCACTAGCAAACACTCCCCCTAGGACATTGGTTCCAGTCCTGCCCAGGTGCAGACCATCCGGTTTGTACTGGTCCCACCTCCCTCAGAACCGCTTCCAATGTCCCAGGAATTTGAATCCCTCCCTTCTGCACCACTCCTCAAGCCACGTATTCACCTGAGCTATCCTGCGTTTCCTACTCGGACTAGCACGTGGCACTGGTAGCAATCCAGAGATTACTACTTTTGAGGTCCTACTTTTTAAATTTAGCTCCTAGCTCCCTAAATTCGTCTTGTCGGACCTCACCCCTTTTTTTTAACCTATATCGTTGGTACCCATATGCATCACGACAACTGGCTGTTCACTCTCCCTTTTCAGAATGCCCTGCACCCGCTCCGAGACATCCTTGACTCTTGCACCAGGGAGGCAACATACCATCCTGGAGTCTCGGTTGTGGCCGCGGAAACGTCTATCTATTCCCCTTACAATAGAATCCCCTATCACTATCGCTCTCCCACTCTTTTTCCTGCCCTCCTGTGCAGCAGAGCCACCCATAGTGCCATGAACATGGCTGCTGCTGCTCTCCTCTGATGAGTCATCCCCCTCAACAGTACCCAAAAGCGGTGTTTCCGTTTTGCAGGGGAATGACCGCAGGGGACCCCTGCACTACCTTCCTTCCACTGCTCTTCCTGTTGGTCACCCATACCCTATCTTGGCTGTGTACCCTTTACCTGCGGTGTGGCCAACTCACTAAACGTGCTATTCACGACATCCTCAGAATCACGGATGCTCCAGAGTGAATCCACCCGCAGCTCTAGTGCCGCAATGCGGTCAGTCAGGTGCTGCAGGCGGATGCACTTCCCGCACATGTCGTTGTCAGGGACGCTGGAAGCATCCCTGACTTCCCACATATTACAGGAAGAGCATAACACGTGTCCGAGCTCTCCTCCCATGGCTTAACCCTTAGATTAACTTAATTTGGCAACAACAATGCTAAAACGTTACTTCCTGATAAAGAAAAGAAAAAGAAAAACTACTCACCAATCACTTACCCCTTGGCTATGACGTCACATTTCGATTTCTTTCTACTTTTTTGCCTTCTCACCCTGCTGCAGCTGCACTGGCTGGCCTCACGAACTCCTGCTGGGCCTTTTTATAGGCCTCCCCACGCTGCCTCTCCGACGCTGTTCGAACTCCCTGCTGCCTCACAAACTCCTG
Organism: Pristiophorus japonicus; assembly: GCF_044704955.1. Lineage (NCBI taxonomy): Eukaryota > Metazoa > Chordata > Chondrichthyes > Pristiophoridae > Pristiophorus > Pristiophorus japonicus. The sequence continues at coordinate 67,950,690 of NC_091979.1, forward strand.
CTGGGCCTTTTTATAGACCTCCCCACGTTGCCTCTCCGACGCTGCTCGAACTCCCTGCTGCCTCTCAAACTCCTGCTGGGCCTTTTTATAGGCCTCCCCACGTTGCCTCTCCGACGCTGCTCGAACTCCCTGCTGCCTCACAAACTCCTGCTGGGCCTTTTTATAGGCGTCTCGGCGCTGCCTCTCTGACGCTGCTCGAACTCCCCGCATTGTAGGGAAATACAATAGTCGATTTGGAAATAGCAAGGTCCCACAATTAGCAGTGAGGTAACGACCAAATAATCTGTTTTAACTGTTGGTTGGGGGATAAATACTGGCCAGTACACCAAGAGAGCTCCCCTACTCATCTTCAAATAGTGCTATGGGATGTTTTGCGTCAATCTGAGGGCGAACTGAGCCTCAGTTTAATGTCTCGTCCAAAAGACTTTGTACTGCACTGAAGTATCATCCTGGATTATATGCTCAGGTCTCTGAACTGAGACTTGAACCCTCAATCTTCTGACTCAGAGGCGTGAATGGTTCCAGTGAGCCAAGGCTCATCATTGCTAATCAATCAAAACATTTGAAAATAATTGACGGCATTGTCCATGGAAAATGTTGGTACTAGTCTCTCATTCAACCAGTAGGCATATGACAGTATTTATATGCCTGCGCATACACAGTGGTGCTATGAATTTCAGAGAAAAAGAGTCCCAGTATTGTAAGGATAATTTTATATGCTTCAATAATGCTGGAATGATAACTAGATGCGCCTTTTGCCTATCTAAAGTACAATTAAAGAGTATATTGCGTGTTCATAACCACTTACAATATGAAGTCATTGGTAATACGGTGTACATTTAGGTAAGGAGAGTATTGTTAACTTGTGTCCAGCAAATCTTAATAGTGTCTTCAAGAACCTGATGTTCTAGAAATAGCAGAAAACTAAGTAGATGGGTCTTCTGGTATATCTGTTTGTTTTATCTACACTGCTGTATAAATCTGCATTCTAAATCCATCTTATATTTTGCTTCCCAATTTTCAGCTTCTGCGGTTTGTACGAGAATGGCTCAGCTTAACTGCAATGAAGCAAAGGATAATTAGGAAGAGCGGCCAGATTTTCTGCAGTCCTATTTTTATACTAGAAAACATCATGAAAGATCAACGTAGACAAAGCTGTACAAAAAGGTAAGGGGGCGAAATTCCCCAGTGATGCGCCTCCTGTTGGCCCCTCCGGGGAATGCGAACAGGACGCGAACCTGTTTTCGCCTGGGGGGAGTGGGAGGCGCTACTGGCTCACGCAATATTGCACGGGAGTTAGCGGAGGCGTTACCATGGTGGCACCGCGCCCCATGGCAACCCCTTTCCGCCCAGCGGCGTAAATTGGCTAGCGCCCCGCGAGCAGTGTCAGCGCCAGCCTTGTGGGTTGCGAACTGAGCTGACCACTGCTCCAGGGGCAGAAGTCAAACGAGAGGGCGCTGCACCGCGCGCCACCATTTTGTTGTTTTCGCTGACTCACTGGTCGGCCCGTCCCGCTGATCCATGGCGTGATCCGTGCAGCCTGGCACTCCGTTTGTGTGCCACGACACCACGCTACCCTGGTTGGCCCAGTGGAGCCTATCAGAGGCCCTGCAGTGTGCGCAGTGACCCTCCTCTTTAACGGAAGGGGAGGGTTGTTCGATCCCGCCCGACTAGCGCCACGAATACTGCCCCAACAAGAAGTGGAGCGCACAACGTTGCGCTCAACTTCCTGTGAGGAGTGGTAACCCCAATTTCACAGCTGGGGCGGGACTTCCCTGCCGGACGCAAGAATTCCCTCCCCGACTGGGTTACCACTCCCAAACGGGTCGCCTGGCAATATCTCTCACTCAGACTTTATTGGGATGTTCCTAATGCTGTGTCCTCAGTTAATTCATGCTCTGCATATTTCATATTCTCATACCTTTTGTTTTCTTTTACACAGTACCGCATGTAGCACATTCTGTTGTAGTTAATTCAAATGTTAGTCCTTTTTCAGTCAGCCTCCTGCAGAAGGAGGTTATTTTATTGCTGAGTTTTCGGTGAGAGGCTGGTCATTGCAATTTAAAAAAATTTTTTAATCCTCTAATGAAATTAGAAATAGAAAGATGAACACTGGTGTGCACCATGCATACAGACATACTTCAGTAATTCTATGCTTCATTGTTCTACTTATTTTCCAATAATAAAAATTGAGTGCTGCATTGAAAATCAGTATGAAATATTTCTTTTATTTAGATTTTTAACAAAAGAAGATGTAGCTGTTGTGTCTCTGAGTACGGCACACAGTTCAGGAGGAACTGTAAGAGTTATATCAAGAGAGACTACATTCCATGGCAAAAATAAAATCAAACCTTCCAATCAACCAACCAAGGGAAATTTAAACAAGTATGTTTCTATGGTTTCCTGTTTAGTAGGTCATTTGGCAATGAAATAGCAATGATGCATTCTGTATATGGTGCATTCTATGTTTGGTTATTTCTTCACCACTGAAGAAATAACCAAACAATTTGCCAGAGTGTCACTTTATTTTAAAAGATTGAAAATTGCAATATATAAAAAGCCACGCAAATACAGTTTGATATTGTCAATGAAATAATGGAATAAGATGGATAGTATCTTTAACTCTGCTTATCTAATTGTAATATTTTGTACTCTAAGCATGCATCTGATAGTGGTGCCATATCAAGCTTTTGTCCCCTCGGCCATCTGGCTTTTCTCCTCTTAAAACTCTGAAATTTAAATTCACTGCTGTGCCCATTGAGTAGGAATAATTGTAGGAGGCCCATGTTACAAGCTTCATTTATCTTTGCAAGAATAATTTTCATACTATTAATGATCCATAAATATTTTACTCTGCCTGAAAACATACTATTGTTGCAGAGGACCTTCTGCCAGCTTTCTGAATATATTCAATTTTAAACATTTTTGCAAGCCACCAAGTGTATTAAAATGATTAAACTTGCGAGGGGCCAAATGGCCTACTCCTGCTCCTATTTCTTATGTTCTTATGTTCATGGCTTGAAAATAGTGATCTACTTTATAGATGTTAGAGCATGCTTTGCTGTCAAATTAAATTTTAGCAAAGAAGGTTAATAATTGATATAACAGTCAGATTTACAAAGAGATAGCACATATTGAAAATATAGCATACTCTCGACTTGTCATGAAAAATATGTGTGTGAATCATATTGTACTTGTCTTACTTTCAGTGAAACAGATGGAAGCATTGAGAATAAAATCTGCAACAGTACATCTCGATTGCCTTTAACTGATGAAATAGCTGGCATCTCCTTAGAAATTGGCTATGTGCAAGCTGTAAACAAAGAAGGACATCCACTTTGCCTTGGCTGTCAACAGCCAACAATCCAGGTCAGCAAGCATCATGAATCTACAGCTTGGGACACACGATATTGCTCCCAAAAATGTCAGGAAGACTTTTTGGTTCGGTCCAATCAGTCTTATATGAGATCAAAAGTTTTTGAAGCTGAGCGTGGAATCTGCCAGCAGTGTGACCTCAATGCTCATCAGCTGTATCTTAGCGTCCGAGACACGCCGAAGAACCATCGCAAAGAGCTTCTTGAAAATACATGGCTGTCGCAGCTTTCACTAGATCAGGTAAGTGAAAAAAATAACTTTAATTTGCTCTACTTTAACATAAAAAATGAAGTATTTACAACCTTCCCTTGCGTTACATTTTATTGTTTAAAAAAAAAATAGGACTGGAAAAGAGAGCAAAATTGGGAAAAGAGGGTTGTGTAGAGGACACAGAGAGGCTGCAAAGAGATTTAGATAGGTTAAGCGAATGGGCTAAGGTTTGGCAGATGGAATACAATGTCGGAAAATGTGAGGTCATCCACCTTGGGGAAAAAAAACAGTAAAAGAGAATATTATTTTGAATGGGGAGAAATTACAACATGCTGTGGTGCAGAGGGACCTGGGGGTCCTTGTGCATGAATCCCAAAAAGTTAGTTTGCAGGTGCAGCAGGTAATCAGGAAGGCGAATAGAATGTTGGCCTTCATTGCGAGAGGGATGGAGTACAAAAGCATCGAGGTCCTGCTGCAACTGTACAGGGTATTGGTGAGGTCGCACCTGGAGTACTGCGTGCAGTTTTGGTCACCTTACTTAAGGAAGGATATACTGGCTTTGGAGGGGGTACAGAGACGATTCACTAGGCTGATTCCGGAGATGAGGGGTTACCTTATGATGATAGATTGAGTAGACTGGGTCTTTACTCGTTGGAGTTCAGAAGGATGAGGGGTGATCTTATAGAAACATTTAAAATAATGAAAGGGATAGACAAGATAGAGGCGGAGAGGTTGTTTCCACTGGTCGGGGAGACTAGAACTAGGGGGCACAGCCTCAAAATACAGGGGAGCCAATTTAAAACCGAGTTGAGAAGGAATTTCTTCTCCCAGAGGGTTGTGAATCTGTGGAATTCTCTGCCCAAGGAGGCTAGCTCATTGAAAGAATTCAAGTCACAGATAGATAGATTTTTAACCAATAAGGGAATTAAGGGTTACGGGGAGCGGGCGGGTAAGTGGAGCTGAGTCCACGGCCAGATCAGCCATGATCTTATTGAATGGCGGAGCAGGCTCGAGGGGCTAGATGGCCTATTCCTGTTCCTAATTCTTATGTTTCTTATGAACGGTAAGGCCCAACTGCATTCCTGCACTGAGTTTCATTTCTTATCCAACGACCACTGCTGGCTGCCCCTTCCCCCTCCCCATCCACTGCCTGCAAATACCGGTAAGGGGTGGGGGGGGTTGAGGGGTACCTTCCTGGTCAAGGTTGTAGCTGCTGCCCACTTCTCTTGTGTGAGACCTGTATGAGGGATGGTCCCTGCCCGGTCAGGCCACCCAGGCAATCTTTAGAGATTCTGAAATTGAGGAGGGGAAAGGTTTTTACTCTGGGAGCTGCTTTGATCTTCCATTCTCTGAGTTGATAATCCCCTTGTAATTCCCTCATGGACCTACTATTGCATTAGACGTTTTCACCACAAGAAGTCATAGAATGGCTACAGCAAAGAAGTAGGCCATTCGGCCCATCGAGCTCATGCCGACTCTGAGCTAGTCCCACTCCCCTCCCCTTTCCCTGTAGTCCTGCAAATGTTTTTCTATCCGATACTTCTAATTCTCTTTTGAAAACCAGGATTGAATCTGCCTTCATCACTCTCAGATCCTAACCACTCGCTATGTAAAAAAAGTCTTTCCTCATGTCGCCTTTGGTTCTTTTGCCAATCACCTTTAAATCTGTATCCTCGAGTTCTGGCCCCTTCCACCAACGGTAACAGTTTCTCTCGATCTACTCTGTTGAGACACACCATGATTTTGAACACCTCTATCAAATCTCCTCTCGACCTTCTTTGTTCCAAGGAGAACAACCCCAGCTTCTCCAGTCTATCCACATAACTGAAGTCCCTCATCCCGTAAATCTTTTCTGCACTCTCTTTAAGGCCTTCATATCCTTCCTAAATTGCGATGCCCAGAATTGGACACAATACTCCAGATGAAGCCGAACCAGTATTTAAAAAAGGTTCATCATAACTTCTTTGCTTTTGTACTCTATGCCACTATTTATAAAGCCCAGCATCCCATATGCTTTTTCAACAAGGTGACGTGCAATTTTTATCTCTCTGTAAGCCCACTGACTTGGACCTTGGATGAGCCAAATGCTATTGGCTGTTTTGACCTCTTCAGTGCTGTACAAGATTCATCGGTCTTAGCTCATCCATGCTTTTGTTTCATCCAGATTCATTATTCCAATGCAATGGCAGGCATCCCATCATCCACCCTCCATAAACTTGAGCTCATCTAAATCTCTGCTGCAAATCTTAACTTGCACCAAATCCCATTCACCCATCACCCCGTGCTTGCTGATCTACATTGGCACACAGTCCACCAAAGCCTCGATTTTAAAATTCTAATCATAGGGCTAGAAATGAGGTTTTCAGTGAAAACGGTATTTTTTCCGCCAAAATTAGCCTTTTCACTTCGCTATCGCTATCATGCCCGATATTCAGCCGTTAGTTTGCGCAGCGGTAAAAATGGGCATTGCACGAGGATTTGCAGCGCAAACCACGAATTTCGGTAACTTTAGTCCGAGGCTGCAAGAGAGACCTTGGGAGGGAGCAAAAACACCCCCCAAAAAATTGGGGGGAAAAAAAATTCACAAAACATTTACAAGACACTTATCTATCGAATCGCCGAAAAAGAATTAAAAAATAAAAACTTTAACTTACCTTTTTTGCAGGTCTTCATACTTACCGCTGCTGGCAGGGCTGCACCACAGGTTCTACCCTGTCGGTATTCTGAGCGCAGAATACGGGTGTGGAGAGAGCCAAATTTTTGGCGCAGATGCTTTTTCGACTGTTGCACGACGGCGCTCCTCTCCCAGCGGTACTTGGAAAGCACCGTCACACAAAGATCACTGAATTTCCCGCTGACTGGGTTTTCACCAAAAAGGGTGAAATAGGATCAAAAACCCGCTTGCAAAATCGCCGACTTTCTAGCCCCTAGTGTTCAAATCTCTCCATGGTTTCCAGGATTTTGACCGAACGACAATATATTGCCATTCCTTCACCGTCACTGGGTCAAAATCCTGGAACTTCCTCCCTAATAGCACTGTGGGAGTACTTTCACCTTATAGACTGCAGCACTTCAAGAACGCATCTCACCACCACCTTCTCGAGGGCAATTCGGGATGGGCAGTAAAGGGTGGCCTTGCCAGCGACACCCACATCTCATGAATGAATTTTTAAAAATGGCCTTGCCGCTCCCTATCTCTGCAACCTCCTCCAGCCCTATAACCTTTGGAGAACTCTGCAGCCCTTCAACTCTGGCCTGATGCATCCCGCACTTCCTTCACCCCACCATTCGCAGCCATGCCTTTAACCGTGTAGACATTAAGATCTGGAATTCCCTTCCTAAACCTCTCTGCCTCACTTCCTCTCCTCCTTTATGACTCTCCTTTAAAATCTGCTTTGACCAAGATTTTGGTCCCCTCTATTAACAACAACCAGTTATTTCGAAAACAGCTTTTACATTGTGCTGGGTATAAAGAATCAATTTGTGTTTGGTTGAAAAACAGATATGGGCCAGGATGCTATGAATTCTACAATTAGCCTTGGCATCCCAGGGCTAGAGAAAGAACAATCACCCAGTGATACTGCTCCTCATCATAGTCCTGGACTCCAGCTGGCGAGTGTCCATGTGTGGGCACCTTGTGAAGGCAGAATCGGGTTCCACTGTGATGATCCGAGTGATCAAGTAACCTGCTGATATTTGCTCTCCAAATTCACTGTTGGCCGAGATACTAGAGAGCAGCTAGCAAATGGAGCTGTACCTCAGCAGTGCTGGGGGGAGTAAATTAGAACAGGTGTGGGCTTGGTGAGGAGAGGAAAGAATTAACAAAAAGAAAAACAAATATTTTGTTTTTTATTTATTTTTTGTTTGCTTTGTGTTTGTTGGGTGGAGCTAAGAATACGAGATATTTAAATCCATTGTGACCACCGACTTTTTAAAATTGTAATACTGTAACCGCACTTTAATTTGAAATGGAAGGCAAGATTGTCTTTGACAGATCACATACACGCTACTTTAATCAAAACGGATTTGTTTTTAATGTTTTGGATTGGCCTTATTTAAAAAGGTGTCAATCACTATTTACATTGAGTTTTAAATTACAAGTGGCAGGAACTGTAGCTCAAAGTTTTGTGAAGAGAATTTCAGGTAAATATAATAGGTAGAGAACACTCATTTGCAAACTTCAAGGTAGTTTTTCAATGCCGCAAAAATATATTGTAATATTCCTTTATTTCTGATATATCTGAAGTGGCTCTCCGTTGAGAGTTTAGCAAGTACTAAAAATTACTAATGCATATTGATTCGGTCAGCAAGTAATTTAGAGTTGTGATTTAGAGTGTGGGATGACATTTTCAAAGTTGCTTCCAGAAATTGACAGTAATTACTATGAAAGATTTTCAGTGTCTGTATCAGGAATTGATTGCTTCTTTATAGTACTCCAAGGAGGCATAGCCTAAATTGGCAAACGTACTGGAAAGTGTCCTAAAATTGGAAATGCTGCTACTAAGCCCACAATTGTTTATAACCAGTGATGACAACTTGTCATTTTTTATTTACATTACAAATGTTGTTTACAGCCTTTTGCTTCTTGATAACAGTCAAAAAGGATTTAAACTAATTAATTTACAAGCTTATATAGGTTTTTTTTAAAAAAGAAAGTTTTTTTAACTATCATTTTTTCCAAGCCTATCAGTGTATTGCCAGTAATTACTACAGCATTAGACAGAGATACAATGAAATAAACTATTTTTTGAAATCTGCTAAATGTAGAATGAGGTCAAGTTTGCCTTGTCTACTGGTAGCCCGCAGAGGCCTACACCAGAATTGTAAAATGAGAATGCAAAAGGATTTTAAAAAAATATTTTATATTGTAAATATTTCATAATTTTTCCAAATTCTGGGGTAAACTTATCCTGCAATCTCTAACAAATGATTTGAAAATATATATTAATCATTTTGCTTTCTCATTTTTCTTTTTCGTGTTGGTCTAATTTTGTTTTCCTTTCTGCTTTACTTCACATGATCTTTTCAAAATTTATCCATCATTTTTTTCTTGTCATTTTTTTATTTTCTTTTAAGTGTTCATTCTTCATCAGACCTTCAATCTTCCCTGTCTTTCAATTTGTCTTCTCTCATACTTTATCTTCTGAGGGCTGCAGTTCAGACGGGTAACTGAGATTTAGTACAAAAATAATATGTTGGATCATCTTTGTGTATAAATGTCAAATGGAGTTTTGAGGGTTTTTTATATCTAACACAGCACAAGGCAGAAATTGCAAAATTAGAATGATAAGATCTTAATACCTATAAAATAATTTGGACTAAATTGCAGTGATTTGTGTACCAAGGCATTACTGCCTGCAGCATTTACTTACAGGAAATATTTACTTAGTCAAAAAGGGGATTGTGCAGGATGGAAAATTAAACAATGTAAACTAGCAGTATGCTGTTTTACAACAACAACAAATTGTATTTATATAGCACCTTTAACATAGCGAAACGTCCCAAGGCGCTTCACAGGAGTATTACACGATAAAAAGTTTGACACCGAACTACATAAAGAGAAATCAGGGGAAGGTGACCAAAAGCTTGGTCAAAGAGGTGGGTTTTAAGGAGCATCTTGAAGGAGGAAAGAGAGGCAGAGAGGTTTAGGCAGGGAGTTCCAGAGCTTAGAGCCTAGGCGACAGAAGGCATGGCCACCAATAAGCGATTATAATCAGGGAGGCTCAAGAGGGCAGAGTTAGAGGGGGGGGGCATGGGTGAGCGGGACTTGGTGCGAGTTAGAACACGGGCAGCTGAGTTTTGGATCACGTCTAGTTTATGTAGGGTAGAATGTGGGAGGCCTGCCAGGAGTGCATTGGAATAGTCAAGTCTAGAGGTAACAAAGGCATGGATGAGAGCTTCAGCAGCGGATGAGCTGAGGCAAGGGCGGAGACAGGCAATGTCACGGAGGTGCAAATAGGCAGTCTTAGTTATGCTGTGGATATGTGGCCGATAGCTCATTTCAGAGTCAAATATGACATCAAGGTTTTGAACAGTCTTGTTCAGCCTAAGACAGAAGTTGGGGAGAGGGATGGAGGCGTGGCAGGCACTGAATTAAACTAGTAATATTGAGTTTAACACTGCACATAGGACAGCTAATTGTTATTGTTAATATGTTGTTAACGGAAGGATTACTTTTATTTGTCCAAAATCTGATCAATAAATGGTTATTGCATTGGTTTGGTGAAGGGTTACATTGCAAGCCTTGTTTAGTCAAAGTAAAGGAACTGTTAATTTTGTAGGACACTTCCGATAAACTGATTTATTATTAATTCAATATTTTAGTAAAACTTGATTGCAGAAGTACTTCATCAATGAGTTCTATGGGAAAAGTTTTTAAAAACTGATCAATGAAAAAACTTTACTGAGAAGCTTTTGAAATGTTCTAGTCTGCTTAGAACTTTGTAAATATATTTTAAAGCAATAATTTGGTATGACCTAAAAACAAGTGCTTTTTGCTTTGTGTGTTTGAGATCTACATTTCCATAATTCCAAACACTCAACAAAAAGGATTGCACAGCCTGTGTTGGCAGCTCCTAGTTGCTGAAATTGCCAAGAGAGTGTGAGAGGTTTAACGAAAGTGGTGGTGGAAGGGAGAGAGCCTCAGATGTCTTCAAAGTATCAGAACTTTATTTTTTTTTAAGTATATAACAAAAACAACTTGTATTTTTATAGCGCCTTTCAATGTAGTGAAACGTCCCAATGAGCTTCACAGGAGTATTCTGAAATAAACAATTTGACACCGAGCCGCATAAGTAGAAATTAGCGCAGGTGACCAAAAGTTTGGTCAAAGAGGTAGGTTTTAAGTAGCTTAACCGAAAGCCGATGTACGTCAGTGAGCATGGGTGAGCGGCACTTGGTGTGAGTTAGAACACGGGCAGCCGAGTTTTCGATCACCTTTAGTTTACGTAGGGTAGAATGTGGGAGGCTAGCCAGGAGTGCATTGGAATATTCAAGTCTAGATGTAACAAAGGCATGGATGAGGGCTTCAGCAGCGGATGAGCTGAGGCATGGGCAGAGACGGGCGATATTACGGAGTTGCAAACAGGCGGTCTTAGTTATGCTGCGGATATGTGGTCGAATGCTTATTTCAGAGTCAAATATGACACCAAGGTTTCGAAAAGTGTGATTCAGCCTGAGACAGAAGTTGGGGAGAGGGATGGAGTTTGTGGCTAGGGAACGGAGTTTGTGGCTGGGACCGAAAACAATGGCTTTGGTCTTTCCAATATTCAATTGGAGAAAATTTCTGCTCATCCCAGAACTCGATGTTGGACAAGCAGTCTGACAATTTAGAGACCGTGGAGGGGTCGAGAGAAGTGGTAGTGAGATGGAGCTGGGTGTCATCAGTGTACATGTGGAAACTGAAGCTGTGTTTTTGGATGATGTCGCCAAGGGGAAACATATAGATGAGAAATAGGAGGGGGCCAAGGATAGATCACTGGGGTCACCAGAGGTAATGATGTGGGGGCGAGAAGAGAAGCCGTTGCAGGTGATTCTCTGGCCTATTAGATAGATAAGAATGGAACCAGGTGAGTGCAGTCCCACCCAGCTGGACAACGTTGGAGAAGGATAGAGTGGTCAACCGTGTCAATGGCTGCAGACAAGTAAAGAATGATGAGGGGGGATAGTTTGCCTTTGTCACAGTCACAAAGGATGTCACTTGTGACTTTGATGAGAGCTGTTTTAATACTGTGGCAGGCGCAGAACCGGATTGGAGCGATTCAAACATGTAATTGCGAGTAAGATGGGCACAGATTTGGGAGATGACAAAACATTCAAGGACTTTGGAAGGAAAGGGAGGTTGGAGATGGGGCGGTAGTTTTCAAGGATGGAATGGGGTCGAGGGCTGTTTTTTTGAGGAGAGGGGTGATATCGTCAGATTTGAGGGAGAGGGGGACAGTACCTGAGAGGAGAGAACCGTCATGGACAGGATGAGCTCATAAAGGTCATGAGGGGAGATCGGAGAGAAACGAGAGAAAGATGTGAAGTCAAGGCTAGGGCCAAAGAAACCAAACAAATCAATGCTAGTTTTTCTGATGTTTTTTGGACTGGAGGAATAAACAACAGTATCTTGTCAGGGGTCCGTGTCGGGACCATTGCTCCTCTCAATGTGTATCTATAAATGATTTGAACTCCGAAATAACAGAGCACAATAACGTTTTTCAGACAAAAATGGGGAGTGTGGTTAACTGCGAAGAGGACTGTAAGTGACTTCAGGACAAAAGACAGCTTAGTACGTTGGACAGATAGCTGTCAGATAAAATTTAATAAGGGGTAATATGAGGTAATGCATTTTAGAAGGAAGAATAAAAAGAGGAAATCAATGCTAAATGGTAAAACTTTAAAAAGAGTGGAAGAGCAGAGAGATTAGGGAGTTCCGAATATACAAATCTTTAAAAATAAGAGAATAAATTGGTAACTGCTTTATATTGTTTAAAAAAGCAGCAGCAGGATATGGGATCCTAGGTTTTATTAATTGAGACATCCCGTACAAAAGTCAAGCGTATTACTGAGTCTATATAAATCACTCGTTCGGCAGTAGTTAATATATTGTGTCCAGTTTTGGTGCCCTACTTTAGAAAGGATGTCAAGGCTATGGAGAAGGTACAGAAGAGATTTATTAAATTGATATCCGGGCTGAGTGGCTTTAGTTATTAGGAGAAAGTAGAGAAATGGGCCCTTTTCACTGCACCAAAGAAGGACATTACCATTAGAGAACATGGGCTGCGCTTGAAATAGGGTAAATTCAGAACTAATCTGCAGAAACATTGGCCCATAATTTGGTGTCAGTGGCGAAGTGGCGGCAATCACCACTGACCTCTAAGAAAGCTGCGCACAGAGATCTCGCAATCTCTGGCGAGAACCTTCGCTTCCTCGACATGAAATTGATTGTAGTGCTGTCAAAAGGGGAACTCCAGCGAAGAGCAGCTAGGATGTCATCAAGTTGTCCAAGCAGCCAATCACACTGAAGAATTCTCAGACAGCAAACCAAGAAATGAAAAGCACTGATTATCTGCACTTTAAAAAAAAAATTACAGAGAGCAAAATAACATGGGGTTAAGTTGGAAGCAGAAATAGCATAAACAAACTTTAAATGTTTTTTTTTAATCTAGTCATTTTTATCATCATCGAGAAATTTGACATACCACAAATTTTAAAAATTAGATTTTCAGGGCCAGAACGGTTGTTTAGAAGTCAATACATTATTAAAACCCTAGTTACACCTATTCCAACAAGGCTTGACATTTAATGGGGTGTTTAACAGCGATATTAGTGCGGAAAAGCTTAAGATTTCATCAGCCCTACTGATTTCACTGATTGACAGCTATGGGGAGGGGGAGCAGAGGTTGGGATGGGTGAATGGGGGGATGGGGTGCGTCTGCAGCACCGCCTGTGGTAGGGCAGTGAATGACTGGTCACAACTTCAGGATTTCCGCGTTTATCTGCACATGCTCCAAATCCTGAAGTTATGGTCAGTTTCAGAGGGGTATTGATGGCAAACAATGACAGTTCACCCTAATTACCCACTGCAAAATCCAAGCCATTAATTCAGTGAGCGAACCTATGGAACAGTCACCCTAGGGAGACGGTGGAGGCAGTTAGTATTGATTCATTCAAATGCAAATTAGATGGCTTGCATTTGGAAAATAAAATTTTGGGTTACAGTATATGAGTAATTTGAGACATGACATGGTAAATGTAGCATGCTTGGGAAAAAAGACTTTTGACCTATAGTTCCCAAAGCTCTCCACCACTGGGGTTTTCCTCATGCCATTTCTGGCTCTGTGTAGGCTAATTGATGGAGATTAGTAGCTATGATTAGTCAACAAACCCTTTATTGTATCATGTGACTACCAGGATGGTATACAGCGAACTAGATGGATCTTGGTCCTTTTGCGACTAGCTATTCTTATGTTCCTAATAGAGGTGTTCAGAATTGTGAACGATTTTGATAACTTGGAGAAAAACTATTTTCATGGTTAGTAACTAAAGGACATAAGTTTAAGATCATCACCAAAAGATCAAAGGTAGAAGCTGAGGGAGAAACAATAGAGGTGCCATTACACTACTAGGTGTATTCTATAGGCCACCAACTAGTGGAAAGGAGCAAATTTGCAGGGAAATTACAGAGGTGTGCAAGAACTATCGAGTGGTGATAATGGGAAACTTCAACTAGCCTAATATAGACTGGGATAGTAATAGTGTAAAGGGCACAGAGGGGGAAGAATTTCTTAAGTTTGTTCAGGAGAACTTTCTTGACCAGTCCTTTTCCGGCCCAATGAGGAAGGAGGCATTGCTGGATCTGGTTCTGGGGAGCATGAAAAATTCTTGGATAGTAAAATTAAGGAAAAACCAAAGATGTTCTATAAGAGCCAAGAGGGTAACTAAAGAAAGGGTAGGGCCTATTAGAGACCATGAGGGTAATCTTTGTGTGGAGGCAGAAGATGTTGGTATGGTTCTTAATGAATGCTTTGTGTCTTTTTTCACAAAAGAAAGGGGCAATGCAGATACTGTTATCGAGGAGGGGTGTGAAATTCTGGATGAAATAAACATAGTAAAAGAGGAGGTATTAAGGGGTTTAGCAGCTTTGTAAGTAGATAAGTCTCAAGGCCCAGATGAAATGCATCCCAGGCTGTTGAGCAAAGTACAAGAGGCCTACTCCTGCACCTATTTTCTATGTTTCTATGAAATAGCAGAGGCCTTAACCATCATTTTCCAGCCCTCTTTGGATTTGGGCATGGTGCCGGAGGACTGGAGGACTGCTAATGTAGTACCCTTGTTTAAGAAGGGAGAAAGGGATAGGCCGAGTGATTACAGGTCTGTCAGCCTAACCTCAGTGGTGGGAAAATTATTGTAAAAAATCCTGAAGGACAGGATAAATCTACATTTGGAAAGGCAAGGATTAATTAGGGACAGGCGGCACGGATTTGTTGAGGGAAGATTGTGTTTGACTAACCTGATTGAATTTTTTGAGGTAACCAAGAGAATCGATGAGGGTAGTGCGTACGATGTGGTGTATATGGACTTTAGCAAAGCTTTTGATAAGGTCCCACATGGGAGACTGGTCACGAAGGTTAAAGCCCATGGGATCCAGGGCAAATTGGCAAGTTGGATCCAAAATTGGCTAGAAGTAGGAAGCAAAGAGTAATGAATGATTGATGGATGTTTTTGTCACTGGAAGGCTGTTTTCAGTGGGGTTCTGCAGAGCTCCGTACTGGGTCCCTGGCTTTTTGTGGTATATATCAACGATTTAGATTTGAATATAGGGAGTATGATTAAGAAGTTTGCAGATGACACTAAAATTGACTGTGTGGTTGATAATCAAGAGGAAAGTCATGGGCTGCAGGAGGATATTGGTCAGATGGGCAGAGCAGTGGCAAATGGAATTTAATTCAGAGAAGTGTGAGGTAATGCACTTTGGGAGGGCTAATAAGGAAAGGGTATACACATTAAGTGGTAGGCTTAGATGAATAAAGGGACCTTGGAGTGCTTGTCCACAGATCCTTGAAAGTAAAAGGCCAGGTGGATAAGGTGTTAAGAAGGCAGACGGAATGCTTGCTTTTATTGGCCGAGGCATCGAATACAAGAGCAGGGAGGTTATGCTTAAATTGTATAATAATCTGGTTAGGCCACAGCTGGAGTACTGCTTGCAGTTCTGGTCGCCTTTATAGGAAGGATGTGATTGCACTAGAGAGGGTGCGGAGGAGATTTACTAGGATGCTGCCTGGAATGGAGAATCTTAGCTATGAGGACAGATTGGATAGGCTGGGTTTGTTCTCATTGGAACAGAGCAGGTTGAGAGGAGACCTCATTGAGGTGTACAAAATTTTGAGGGGCCTGGACATAGTGGATAACAAGGGTCTATTTCCTTTGGTGGCGGGGTCAGTTACAAAGGGGCATAGTTTTAAGGTGGTTGTTGGAAGGTTCAGAGGGGATTTGAGGTTGGGGGGGGCTTCTTCACGCAGAGGGTTGTGGGGGTCTGGAACTCACTGCCTGGAAGGGTGGTGGATGCAGAAACCCTCACCACATTTAAAAGTTGTTTGGATGGGCACTAAAAGTGCCGTAACCTGCAGGGTTACGGACCTAGAGCTGATAATTGGGATTAGACTGGATAACCTCTGTTATGTATGCAACACCTTGTAACCAGCATTCTACCCCCACCAAAGGGTACATCTGTTGGAGTCCCAAGGGATCTCAGCATCCCTTGGGAGCACTGCATATAAGCAGGCCTCCCATGCTGTGCCAGCACCCTGGAGTCAGAATAAAGAGACTAAGGTCACACTTACTCAAGTCTACAGTACTCAGTCACATTGCTTTATTTGAGACATAACAACCTCTTGTTGACCGGCACAGATATGATGGTAAGTACTGCCGGGAACCTGGAATACTGCATACAGTTTTGGTTTCCATATTTACGAAAGGATATACTTGCTTTGGAGGCAGTTCAGAGAAGGTTCACTAGGTTGATTCCGGAGATGAGGGGGTTGACTTATAAGGAAAGGTTGAGTGGGTTGGGCCTCTACTATTGGAATTCAGAAGAATGAGAGGTGATCTTATCGAAACGTATAAGATTATGAGGGGGCTTGACAAAGTGGATGCAGAGAGGATGTTTCCACTGATGGGGGAGACTAGAACTAGAGGCGTGATCTTCGAATAAGGGGTCGCCCATTTAAAACAGAGATGAGGAGAAATGTCTTCTCTGAAGGTTGTAAATCTGTGGAATTCACTGCCACCGAGAGCTGTGGAGGCTGGGACATTGAGTAAATTTAAGACAGAAATAGACAGTTTCTTAAATGATGAGGGGATAAGGGGTTATGGAGAGTGGGCGGGGAAGTAGAGCTGAGTCCATGATCAGATCAGCCATGATCTTATTGAATGGCGGAGCAGGCTCGAGGGGCCATATGGCCCACTCCTGTTCCTATTTCTTATGTTCTTATGAATGCGGCCAGGATGATGATCTGGACAAGTTTCGATCGTCTGGATGGGTCGGAGAGGAATTTTCGCAGATTTTTTTCCCCCAGTTGGCCTGGGTTTTTATCTGGTTTTTGCCTCTTCCAGGAGATCACATGGCTCCAGTTGGGGTGAGTGTAGAATGTTTCAGTGTCGGGGGTGTCGCAGTTATGTGGGGCGGACTTGTTGGGCTGGGTGCTCTTTACCTTTCCACCATTTTTCATTGTTCATAGGTTTACATGTAACCTTTAGGGCTGCTGACCAAGGGCTGTGTGGCTCTTTGTCAGCCGGCACAGACATGATGGGCTGAAGTGGCCTCCTTCTGCGCTGTAAATTTCTGTTTCTAAGTGTGGACTAATTAAGGAAAGCCAGCACAGGTTTGTTAAAGGTAAATCGTGTTTAACTAACTTGATTGAGAACATAAGAAATCGGAAAAGTAGTAGGCCATTTGGCCCCTCGAGCCTGCTCCGCCATTCAATAGGATCATGGTTGATCTTCTACATCAACTCCACTTTCCTGCACTATCCTCGTATCCCTTATAAGAATATAAGAAATGAGGTAACAGAGAGGGTTGATGAGGGAAATTCGGTTGACGTGATGTATATGGACTTCTAAAAGGCGTTTGATAAAGTGCCACATTATTGCCAGCAAAGTTAAAGCCCATGGAATAAAAGGGATATTGGCAACATGGATACGAAATTGGCTACTTGACAGTCCCTCATCCCTCATATCATTCTGGGAAACCTCTTCCGTACCCTCTCGGAGGCCTTGACATCCTTGGTAAAGTGTGACACCCACAATTATACACAATACTCCAGCTGAGGCCTAACCAGTGATTTGTAACAGTTTTGCACAATGTCCTTGTTTTATATTCATGCCCCTATTTACAAAGTCAAGTATCCCATATGCTTCCTTAACCATCTTATCAACTTGCCCTGCCACCTTCAAAGATTTGTCAATATGCACCCCCAGGTCCCCCAGCTCTTGCACCCCTTCAAAATAGTACCATTAAGATTACACTGCTTCTCCACGTTGTACCTCCCAAAGTGCATCAATTCACATTAAATTGTATCTGCCATGTATCTGCCCATTTCACCAGTCTGTCTGGGGGGAAAAAAACAATTCAAAGGGAAAGAGCAGCAGAATGGATTTAAGTGTTTTAATTTTTAAATGTTAAGGATGGGAGGGATAGGAAACTATCACTTGTACCTTTCACTTGCTGTACAAATGCTCAGACAGTGCTTTGTAATTCCATAGCAATTGAAATCACATTCCAAAGAAGTAAAACTGCAAAAATAGTGCATATCTCTTTTTAAAAGCATGCTGCACAGTTCAGCGTGAAAGGGAAGTGGAAGACCTAGATATATTTGCCAATTTAAATAAAATGTTGGTTATATGAGACCATCATATTATGCTGTGAGTATCCCACAGTACATCAACACTGGTAGTATAAGACTCTTAAAAGGGCATCATATTTAAACCTCCCTCCACTGAAAATAGCACAAGTTTTTCATATTGATCAGAAGAGCCTTTTGTTTACATGGACAGACAATATACGCACAATCCTGAGACGTTCTTTCTTTTCTTGATCATGCTTTCTCCCTTTGTAAAGAAAATTTCATGGGATATGATGACAATTGACAAAGGTGCATTTATTGCTGATCGTGAGTTGCCTTTGGAAACTGGTAGGTTGTCCGTTGCATTCCTTATGACGGTGCTTCCATGATGTTATTAGGTAGGCTGTTGCAGGTTTTGAACAGTGACGGTGAAGGAACAGCAATGTATCGCCAAATGAGGATGGTGTGCGACTTGGAGAGGAACTTTGAGGTGGTGATGTTGTTGTGTTTCGTGTATGCATACACAGTCACACACAAACTGGCCTGGGGAAAATAGGAACGTATAGTAGACCAGAGAAGGGGAAAATAAAAAGCTAGTGAGAATGGACAGAACATTTCAATCATCGGAGTTTAAATAATGTAATTGTGAACCTGGTTTGAGCAAGTGATGAATAAACCATTGTGACTCTGACCATGCCTACAGTGGATTTTCTGCATTGTTTGCTGTGAACTTAGTACGTTCCAGTGCACCCAATTTCTCTCTTCTGCCTAATTTGCTTGGAAAGTTTATCATGTGCGTGCAAAGTATCATAGCATTAGGGCCAATTCCCATAAATCATTGTACCTTTTCTTGGTCCAGATATTTTCTGCTGAACACTGACAAAAAGCCTCTGTAGCCTACACCTGAATCATGACCCAGTTTCCATGGCAACATTTTGTACAGGAATTGCTGCACGACAATCTTATCCGAGAAAGCTTCATATTTTATTGCATTATCTCCCTCTCATTTAAAGTAGTTTTATTTGCAATGTGTAAATTAATTCTATAATAATCTGTTATGGTATAATTAAAATGTATTTAAAATCTGTGATTTTTCATTTGGTATTTTCTTGGTTTCAGTTGAATGAAATGATTTGGAATCCAACAGAGGGCCAGTTCTGGCAAGTGGATCACATCACACCAGTATATGATGGAGGAGGACAATGCTCCCTTGAGAACTTACAGACACTCTGTACTGTCTGTCATAAAGAGGTTAATAAACTAGTATTTCTATAATCTAATGGTTGACTCGGCATAACTCTTTTCGCATTATGGTACTTTTTAAATTATTTGGCTGCTTCTCATGTTTTTGTCTCTTGTCATGATTGATGGGAGAAATAAAAGACTTGGATGAGTCAGTCAAAGGGAAAGATGCTGTACTCTTGTCTCCTGACCTGTAAAAATAGAGTCTTATTATCTTGGGCTGCCTTTGATGTCTTGCACTTAATATCACCATGAGAGCACTCTATAATATAAGCTGTAAGCTTACAGTGCTGTACTGCACTCCAGGCTTAACATTTGCTATTTCTATCCACTGGGTACCATAGGAAAGTTATTAAAAATAATAAATATCAGGCATTATCAATGGTCTACTACAGACTGTTTGTGTAATAAGATTTTTTTTATCCTAGGACTGAAAAGCTAATTGTGTTGCAGATGTCATAAACTAGAGATAATATGTTGGGCTCAAATTTCCTCAAAGCTTTTTTTTGGTGTACTTGAAGAGTTACGCCAGTTTTTTTGGGGCCCCAAGTATGCCTAAAAAAAAATGTTCTAAGTTTCCCCGTTGGATTTCTTCATTTTGGCACAGCCTAACCTCTCCTTTAGTTTTGGGGGTGGAGCCTTGATCTGCGCCAAAAAGATCGGGCTGCCATGGTAACCAGGGACACAATGCGAACTGAGGCTGCAAAGTGAAACATGCAGCCAGCTCGCAACACATTAAAATACATTGAAATATATAGCAGCAACTTACCTCCAATGCCTCCAGCCGAAGGGCTTGCAGGTCAGGTCTGGTCCACCGCCCGAATTGCCTCCCCGGTCCGTCGCCCGAATCGGTCTTGGTCTCGCTCTCTTTCTTTTCTGCGCCGATTTCCTTACCTCCGCCAATTTCTTTAACTCTCCAGAAGGTTTTTCTGCAGAGGCCACATACGCTGGCCTAGGCAGAACTGGAGTAACTCTCAGCTGGCCAAACTTGCCTAAATGGCCAGAATTGGCACGGGTGGCAGGTTACGCCCCCTTTGGCTGAAATAAATAACTTAAAAAAATCGTAACTAGCTGAGTTACTCTGGTGCAAATTGATTGGAGAAACTGTGGCTTTTTAACTTGGGCCAAAAAAAGCAGCCTGCTCCAAAAAAACGCTGCAAATCACTGGGGAAAATTGAGTCAATAGTATTAAACAGATAAAGCACATTTATTAAAGGAGTAAATAATCATTTTTTATAAAATTAGTGTTGTTTGCATGGGGAATGTCCTTCATTAATTGAGCTACCTGTTCAGTTTAAGTACACTCAAATGTCGGTAATGTCTGGTACTTCAGAATCAGGGAGACTGTGTACCTGTTGTAGGGAGCTTTGTACAGGCAGACTTCCTTCCCAGACCAGTATCTGTCTTAAATCCCTGCTGCAATTGTGCAACTGTAATAATCCTCAGTCAGTCGTTTTTTATTTTTTGTTTCACATCTATGATGCAGTGGTAGCTTTGTTTCACACAACTGGAGAATAAGTATTATGATTTTTAATAACTTGACCTTGATAAACACAGAGACATATCTTAAATGCCAGGAGTTAACTTAAACATCTGCAAACGTACACTGGGAATTTCCTCTGGCCTTCTCCCATTCTGGTGCCGTTACTTCGGCGGAAACACCATTTCAGCATAAACGGGATTTCTGCCCAAGTTGCGGGACAGAACAGGGGAAAACCTGCGGAAATTCCTGCCGATAATGTTTATTCATTAATTTTTAGATAAGTGGAAGTAATCAGATCAAACATGTAGTTGTAAAGATCTTCCCAATCATGTAAGTTGGGATCCTGCTGCAGCTGTTTTTACGGCCCTGCAATGTCAACTCCTTGGAATTAATGGGCCCAAGTTTTGGGCCGCGCCTAGAACGGTGCAGCCCTGACCTGGACGCCCGTTTTTCGCGCCACAAAGTGCGCCTAAAAAAAAACTTCCAGATTCTCCGGCTCCCTGCTGGTCCTCTGGATCCGGGCGCAGCGCAGTACGAGCTGTCGGGGGTGGAGCTAGGTCCCTGCGTTGAATGGCCTCACTGGGGCTGCGTGCATAAGGCTCCTCCCACGCCCAGCTCCTGCTTCCTCCCGACCCGACTCGACTCCTGGACCCGACCCGACTCCTGGACCCGACCCAGACACCGACCCGATTCCCGCTCCCCTCACCCCGCCCCCGGACCCGACCCGACCCGACCCGCGCCCCCCACCCAACCTGACCTCTCTTCCCCCCGCCCCCGACACAAACCGACCCGCTCGCCCTCCCTCCCCCCTCCGACCCGAACCAACCCGACCTCCATCTCCCCCCACCCCCCGCGACCCAACCCGTGCGTCCGCCTCCCCCCCCCCCCCCCCCCCGACTCGACCCACGCTCCCAACCTGACCCAACGCCGCCTACCTGTAAATCTGGTGCTGGGGACCGGGTCCTGCCCGAAGTCTTGGTCCCGGCCGGGCCCGGTCCGTTCAGCCTCCCCCTTCCCCCCACTTCTCCTTTCCTCCCCTTCTCCTTTTCCCCCCTTTCCCCTCTCTCCCCTTTCCCCTCTCCCCCCCCTTTCCCCTTCGCCTCTTCCCCCCCCCTTCTCCTTCCCCTTCTCCTCCTCCCCCCCTTCTCCTCCTCCTCCCCCCCTTCTCCTCCTCCTCCCCCCCTTCTCCTCCTCCTCCCCCCCTTCTCCTCCTCCTCCCCCCTTCTCCTCCTCCTCCCCCCCTTCTCCTCCTCCTCCCCCCCTTCTCCTCCTCCTCCCCCCCTTCTCCTCCTCCTCCCCCCCTTCTCCTCCTCCTCCCCCCCTTCTCCTCCTCCTCCCCCCTTCTCCTCCTCCTCCCCCCTTCTCCTCCTCCTCCCCCCCTTCTCCTCCTCCTCCCCCCCTTCTCTCCCCTTCTCCCCCATCCCTCCCCCCTCCCTCCCCCTCTGCCTCCCTCCCTCCCCTTCCCCTCCCCTCGCTGTCAGAAACACAGTCACTGACAGACAGAGTGAGGGACACACACAGACAGACAGAGGGATAGAGACACTGACAGAGACACACTGGGGGGGGGGGGGGGCATCCCAGCACGCTGTTGGAGGGCTCCCGGTGCTGCAGTCGGTAAATAGAAAATGTTTTATTTATTGATTTTTTTTAAAAATTATTTCTTACTAATTTTTTTTGATTGATTTATTGTTTGATTTATTGATGTTTTTATCATTTATTATTGATGATGGCTCTTTATTTATAAAACTGAAGTGTTTAATGTTTGAAACTTCCCTTTAAACCCCCCCCCCCCCCCCCTCCAATTCCCTACACCTGATTTGTAACCTACACCTGATTTTCTAAAGTGTAGACAAGGTTTTTTCGAGCATACAAAAATCTTCACTTACTCCATTCGAAGTTAGTTTGGAGTAAGTTTTCACTGCCGAAACTTTGAAAACAGGCGTAAGTGGCTGGACACGCCCCCTTTTGAAAAAAAAAATTCTGTTCCAAAGTGAAACTGTTCTAACTGACTAGAACTGGAGCAAACTAAATGCCGAGAATTTGAATTTCTAAGATACTCCGTTCTACACCAGTTGCTCCAAAAAATCAGGAGCAACTGAGGCCGAAACTTGGGCCCTATATTTTGAGGTTTTGTGCTCCTCAACATTAAGGTTACCAATATTATGGAATGTAACATTTTTTACCCAGTGCCAGCATTAAACATTCATGAAATTATGATTGTTGTTCTCTAACCTCTGCCACAGCAATGTGACTTAATCCACGATCAATAAACACATTCTTTTGCACCAGGAAATTTTCATTTTCTACAAAAGCCATCTTTTTATAGCTCCTCTCAATTAAATTGCTAATTTATACATAATTATGGGTAGGTTTGTGCTGTGGCTCACCAATTAGGTTTGTGCAATACAACCTAGATTCTAAAGTGTATAGGTCTCCTTAAAGCTAGCAGAAAGGAGGCTTTCATCTTGTCAACCTGGGCTGGATTCAGATACAGGCTCTACTGGTGAAATGAGGCTGTGTAAATCCATACCACACCCTGGTCCCAGGATTGAGTGCCAATATTAAGCAGTTGCATGTAGATGAGAACTTGCAGATTAGCATAGAAGTGCAATTCCCTGAACATTAGAACTTTAATTTATGGCAATTGACCCTTAAATTGTGTAGTTAATGTTGCAAAATGCTTTAGTGACTGCGAGTGCAGAAGATTTGGAAATGACGACAACTAAAAACAAAAGAGTGGAATTTCCTGTTTATTTGAACCAAGAGACACGTGTAAAATATTCATGTAAAAGATTGAGGAAATTCGAACACAAGTGTGTTACGCATGTAATTATGACCCCCCCCCCCCCCAACTCCTTGCTCTTTTACACCCGTCTATTGGTTCTTGCACCCGAATGCATCCTAGCTCATTATAATAAGAACATAAGAAATAGGAACAGGAGTAGGCCATACGGCCCCTCGAGCCTGCTCCGCCATTCAATAAGATCATGGCTGATCATTCACCTCAGTACCCCTTTCCTGCTTTCTCTCCATACCCCTTGATCCCTTTAGCCGTAAGGGCCATATCTAACTCCCTCTTGAATATATCTAACGAACTGGCATCAACAACTCTCTGCGGTAGAGAATTCCACAGGTTAACAACTCTGAGTGAACTGATCCGATCATGGACTCAGCTCCACTTCCCCGCCCGCTCTCCATTATCCCCTTATCGTTTAAGAAACTGTCTATTTCGGTCTTAAATTTATTCAATGTCCCAGCCTCCACAGCTCTGAGGCAGCGAATTCCACAGATTTACAACCCTCAGAGAAGACATTTCTCCTCATCTCTGTTTTAAATGGGCGGCCCCTTTTTCGAAGATCACGCCTCTAGTTCTAGTCTCCCCCATCAGTGGAAACATCCTCTCTGCATCCACCTTGTCAAGCCCCCTCATAATCTTATACGTTTTGATAAGATCACCTCTCATTCTTCTGAATTCCAATGAGTAGAGGCCCAACCCACTCAACCTTTCTTTATAAGTCAACCTCCTCATCTCCGGAATCAACCTTATGAACCTTCTCTGAAATGCCTCCAAAGCAAGTATATCCTTTCGTAAATATGGAAACCAAAACGGCATGCAATATTCCAGGTGTGGCCTCGCCAATACCTTATATAGCTGTAGCAAGACTTCCCTGCTTTTATACTCCATCCCCTTTGCAATAAAGGCCAAGATTCCATTGGCCTTCCTGATCACTTGCTGTACCTGCATACTAACCTTTTGTGTTTCATGCACAAGTACCCCCAGGTCCCGCTGTACTGTGGCACTTTGCAATCTTTCTCCATTTAAATAATAACTTACTCTTTGATTTTTTTCTGTCAAAGTGCATGACCTCACACTTTCCAACATTATACTCCATCTGACAAATTTTTGCCCACTCACTTAGCCTGTCTACAGGTACAGCATTGAAAATCTGGAATCCGAGGCCGCTCCGGATTCTGGGTATTTCTGGACTTCAGAAGGTCTATCCGACGTCCCGAATCCGGAAACGCCTGAGCCGAGGTTCGGGTATTTCCAGATTTCTGAACGTCTTTCCGATGTCCCGAAACCAGAAAAGCCTGCCATTGATGGAATTGGAATGGAATCGCATGATCATTAAAAATAAAAATATGAACGCATCAGGGTTTGTTGAGCAGATCCAGTTGAGCATCTGGAACACTATGGAAGATGTTACTGATCTGGTGAGCATTGAGGACATGGCTGTGGTAGTTCATAAGTTAGAGATATGTGTCGATGAAGAAGTGGCAGAGGAAATTACCGCTGCGATAAAAGGCATGAAAAATGTGGCAGAATACAAAATGTAAAAGTGACCGTTACAAGGACAGGTTGGGCGAGGAGGGTCCCGAGGTGACCGGGTTCCCGAGGCAGGCCGAGGTCTGGCGGCGAGTCCGGATTTCGTAACATTTTCCGGATTACGGACGATCCCGCCACGGACCAACTCAGTTGCCCGCCTGGGGACTGACCTCGCCCGCCTCAGGACCTCGCCGGACCGCTCCTTGTAACGGTCACTTTTTCATTTTGTATTCTGCCACATTTTTCATGCCTTTTATCACAGCGGTAATTTCCTCCGCCACTTCTTCATCGACACATATCTCAGAACTCACCACAAGTATGAATGGGAATATCTCGACTTGGATTGGTTGGGCCGGCCCACGTGATCGCAGGGACACTTGTGAAACGCCTGTATCCCTGGGATATGTGGGCCTCTACGCAGGCCTTCACCACAGGCCCAGGACCACAAGTCTCCGGACCATCAGGTAAGTTCATTGTTTTTTTCAGGTCGGAGACACCGCCCGCGGGAAACCTCGGACGCAATTTCTGCACCAGTGAGTTTTCTCGCATTATATTGCAGTGTTTGAGAATTTCTTTTTATTTATCCTCACTGAGACCTATTTTGTCAATTCGGAATCTTCAAATGCATTTTTATGGCATCAGTATAAATCATATTAAACATTGAAAATCTTCCACGAATACATGTTCTTAAACATGGGGTATGTTTCTGCTTTGGACACAATCAGGAAAATGGGCGCAAATTGCACTGTTTAGTACATTAGTTAAATTTCCCCAATCTTTTGCGCTGGTTGGGCGATTTCACCTAGACTGCACTGATAAAACAAGTGCAAACTAGCAGAAACTCCAGCACTGTGCCAAATGTGTATGAATGATAGATAACTTGAAACTGTACTTTTCATATTTAAAGAGCAATATATGGTGTGAGTTTTGCACTTTCCTCGGGCCCCGATTGTTTATACTGATTTATGCTTGTTTTCACCCATTTTTACGTTCCGGCATACATTAATGAGATTGGCAGGAAATTTGTGTGTAAATAGATATCGGCCTGATGCGTGTAATTTCAGGTGTGATTTCCAGATTGCACCCCTCCATCCCCACAGGAAATCCCACCCCAAAATTACAATTTTCACCCTCCTGGGAGAAGTATGAATCAAATTCAAATTTAAAAGTTAAGATATTTATCCAGGTTACCACAGTGAGAGATCATTCCTTTCTGTTAGAGCCTTGGAAAAACATTGGGAATATTGGAGTTAGAATCTTGGAAGAGAACTAGGAACAATGTCACTTGTCCTTTTTAATTACTCTCATTGGGATCTTAGTTTAATGTCTATACTTTCAATAGTCAGAATTTCCCAAAGCTACTGAGAGATGCTCATAATTGGTCTGATTTATGATATTAAGTCCACTGAGGCATGGTTGAGACCCAAAGCGACTTGGTCTAGAAAGAGTTTTGTTAATTTATTATGATTAAACTCTTTTAATTGGTCTTATTTCCAAAGAAGAGAATTTAGTAAACTTGAAATACGGTTTTAATTTTTTTGCGTCTTTTAAAAAAAAAAATCTTCATTCTCTAAAATGTGATTTGTGAAATAATTAAACCAGGTAAAGGGGTTGAACATTTCTGTATGAAGTTAACACATACATATACAATACAACTATTTAACAAACCTGTTGACCAGGATGTTTTTGCATACAATTCTATTCTGCTTTTTTTTTTTACCTCTTTTAAAAAAGAAAAGCTGAAACTACTGATATGAACCTAGATTTAGTGTAACAAAAATGGCTGAAATAGTGAATTTGTAATTTAAAAATAACCATGAAAATCAGATTCCCTACATTTATATGAATGGGTGACGACTTTTATTTATTCTTGGGATCTGGGCAACATTGGCAAGGCAATATTTACTGCCCATCCCTATTTGATTAAGAGTTAACCACATAGTGTGGGACTGGTGAGCCATGTAAGCCGGATCAAGTAGGGGTGGGAAGTCCCTTCCCTGAAGGACATTAATGAACCAGTTCGGTTTTTACAACAATATAGCAGCTTTCCTCGTCATTTTATCTGGTGCCAGCCCACAAATGAACCGCATTTATTGAATTCAGTTTTACAACTTGTAATGGTAGAATTTGTACTCCTGAAGTGTGGGTTGATTGTCCAGGCAAAGTCACCAGGCTACCATACCCTTAAAATTGAGGTGTAAGAATACTGTGAAAATGTTTACAACCATCTTGCATTCATCTAGCGCCTTTAACATCATAAAACATGTCACTGCATTTCATTGTTGTGGGGAGGACGACTTAAATAGGAGGGGTGGGAAAGGAGCTGTTTGAGGAGTGTTTTGAAAGTGGGAGAAGTGTAGAACAGGGTCCCATTTTATTGATACTGTATAATTAATAATCTCCATTATTTTTCATGAGATAATTAACTTACAAAATTTAGTGAAGATGATATAGATAGACGTGTATAAATATTTGTCCACTTGTATAATAGATGCAAATATGTAATAAAAATAGTTTGGACCCTTTTCATGTATTTCAGTGCCGAATATTGCTTCCCTGATGCTCTAATATTCAAATGTATTCAACGTTTTTAAAAGCTACAGTATTTAGGAAAACAAATAGATGATTCACAGTAAACACAACCACCTTTAATTTGAAATACCTCTGCAGATGTCAACTAAAATAGAAAACTGTGCTTTTATTATATAACGTCAGATATTATTGTCTATTTAACTCAAAAGTTAATGATGAATTGTAAAATTTCTCTTTCTGTAGCGAACTGCAAAGCAAGCTAAACAAAGAGGCCAGGCAAAGAGACTTTCAGCCACTTTCAAAAACGGGTCAGACATCAGAAGTTATTTTACAAAGAAATGAAAAATAAATACAAATATAAGGCAACTGGAAATTAAATACTGTGGCAACGTCACTTATAATTATTTGAATGTATTAAGTTTTTAGTGCTAATAAACATTTTACATTTGAGCATAGACTATGTGTTTACCTGCAGTTTGCTTTAAAACCAATATATCTTTAATGCATAATAAAACTTTATATATATCTGCCTATTTTCTCCTCTTGTATTTATTTTTCTCAAAGGCCAGCTAGTTATTTGGAACTACAATCTTGCAGGTGGTGGTGGCTCCCTGTTACCCTACCCCACTGACCATTCTTTGTGTGCAAGTCTAGATGGTGAGAATCAATCAGCTATTTACACTATAGCAGCAGCAGCACAAACACATCAGTTGGGAACATTGATTTAAAATTTGTACATG
This sequence comes from Pristiophorus japonicus, assembly GCF_044704955.1. Classification (NCBI taxonomy): domain Eukaryota; kingdom Metazoa; phylum Chordata; class Chondrichthyes; family Pristiophoridae; genus Pristiophorus; species Pristiophorus japonicus. The sequence continues at coordinate 67,978,926 of NC_091979.1, forward strand.
GCACACAAGGTTCCATGGTATGCTCCTGATCAGCCCATGAAGACCAAAGTTTGGATGCTCAAGGTAAAATAAAAGAAATGGAGAGAAAATTTCAAACATAAAATCTTTGCAAACAAAATCTTTGCAAACATCATAGAATATAACTGGCACAGTTTTCTAGTTCAAGTTTTTGTATGCACTTTGTGACTTTTCATACTCATGTAATAATCATAAAACACAGCAAAACCTTTTAACTTTTTGTTTGTAATTATTTTATCCTCTGTTGCAGACTTCCTGGTCCCATAAATGGCACCCAGGTCTCTGCCAAAACTGAACATAATTAGCTTCAAGGAACTATAGAGCAAATCCAGCTAACATACGCGCGGCATGGGAAAACACGAAACCGACATTCAGCCATTCCCTTGAAAAATCAGTAACTTGTGGTGTATGGAATTATATATGTTGCTATTTGCTCCAGGACATTGAAGTTTAAACATGTTGCACCACTTTACACCATTGCTTAATTTTTTTTTGCTTAATAGTACTGTATACTATCAACTTGCTTTTGTTAAGTGTTGAAATTCCAGTTGTGCCCAATAATGTTGGACATGGATGAAAACAACTGGACACTTCACTCTGGGCTTAGGGCTCAAGTTTCGGTCTGAGTTGCTCCTATTTTTTTGGAGCAGCTAGTTTAGAATGGAGCATCTCAGAAATTGCAATTCTCGGCATTTAGTTTGCTCTAGTTCTAGTGAGTTAGAATAGTTTCATTTTAGAAGAGATTTTTTTTTCAAAAGGAGGCGTGTCCAGCCACTTATGCCTGTTTTGCAAGTTTAGACAGCGAAAATTTACTCCAAGCTAACTTAGAATGGAGTATGTGTAGATTTTTGTACGCTCAGAAAAACCTTGCCGACACTTTAGAAATTAGACGTAGGGAACGAGAGATGGGGAGGGCGGGGGGAGGGAAGTTTACAACATTGAACACTTCAATTTTACAAATAAAGAGCCATTATCAATAATAAATGATAAATAAATGAATAAATAAACCAATAAATCAATCCAAAAAAATTTTAAAATAAGAAATCAAACAAAAAAAAAAATCAATCAATAAATAAAAAATTAAGTTTCTACTCACCTATTGCAGCACCAGGAGCCCTCCACAGCCTGCTGAGATGGGCTCCCCCCCCCCCCCCCCCCCAGAAGATGCCGGTCAGGCGGGCCCCGCCACTGCCAACGATGCCACTTCGGGCGGGGCCTGCACCCAGCAGATGATCACCGCCACGGAGGACTTTGGGCGGGGCCCGTCCCCAGCGAGATGCCGGGCGGGCGAGCCCGGCCGCAGATGACTGGCCGCCACCGAGGACTTCGGGCGGGGCCTGCCCCCAGCGAGTCGCTGGCCAGGCAGGCCCCGCCGCCAACGACACAGATGCCTGGCCGCGGCTGAGGACTTCGGGTGGGGCCTGCCCCCAGCGAGCGGGTGGGCGGGCCCCGCTGATGACGACGCAAGAGGTGTCAGGCCACTTGGCCCGGGATAGGGGGGACATCCCTTCGGCCAGGGATAGGGTTGTCGCCCGGAGACAGGACACGCTGGGATGGCCAGGAGCCACTGCACACGCGCGCAGCTGCCGGCACTGTTTTTGGCGCAGGGCTGTAGCTCCGCCCCCAGCAGCTCCTGCTGTGCCGCGCCGAGCTGGAAACAGGCCTACAGATATCGGAGAATCGCGAGGTAAGTATTAGGCGCAATTTCTGTTCTACAAATTAGGCGGGCCTCTCCGATGTGCGCCATTCTAGCAGGGGTCCGAAACTTGAGCCCCATGTCTCTAGTAAAAGGGCAGTGAAATATTTTTATCGACCACATTGTCTTGCTCTATTAATTCAATTTTACCTCTTCAAAAGGCTTATGGCATTTATCTTTCCATATGCTACTTTTGTTTGTTTCTTAATATCTAACCACCTGTTATTGACCTGTTGAATATTCAACTTTAACTTTTGATCAATTCATACTTTGTCTGTTTTTATATTTTTGAACCTGTTTGATGCCAGCTATCTTATTTTGGGATTTAAATGTTTGCATTTTTAATGAAGAAAAACCACTCGAGCATAAGTTGGGAACTGACTCATGGCAACTAATATTTTGAAGCATAGTCCACAACTATTGTTCTGCTTTATATATTTATTTTTATTCATTCACAGGATTTGGGCGTTGCTGGCAAGGCCAGCATTTATTGCACATTCCTAATTGCCCTTCAGAAGGTGGTGGTAAGCCGTCTTCTTGAACCGCTGCATTCTGTGTGGTGAAGGTACTCTCAAAGTCAATAGTACACTTATTTACAGGGTGAGACGATCTGGGGCTTTTCGCTTCCTAGTCGATCGTCTCGGTACAAATGCAGGTGTAGGTGGGTTGGTTGGTTGGTTCTTCACTGGGCTGCTGCGCAGCTGGTCTTGCTGGGCTGCTGGGGATGATGAGTTCAACTTCGTGGTCAACCGTGATGTCAGTTGCCACCTGTGTGTGTCGGAGGGTCGAAGTTGGTGGTGTCCTCTTCAGGTTGCTCATGGCTGTCTGTGAATCGCAGTTTGGTTTGGTCCAAATGCTTTCTGCAAGTTAGTCCATTTGCAAGTTTGACCTGAAACACCCTACTCCCTTCTTTGGCTATGACAGTGCCAGCAAGTCATTTGGGACCATGTCCATAGTTGAGTACAAATTACAGGGTCATTGACTTCAATATCGCGTGACAAATTTGCGCGATCATGATACATGCTTTGTTGATGCCGCCTGCCCTCAACGTGATCAGGGTGGACGAGAGAGCGCCTTGTTTTGACCGCTCTTTTCACGAGCAGCTCGGCTGGGAGAACCCCGGTGAGCGAGTGGGGTCTGGTGCGGTAGCTGAGCAGGACTCAGGACAGGCGGGTCTGCAGGAAGCCTTGCAACACATGTTTCAAGCTTTGCTTGATGGTTTGGACTGCCCATTCTACCTGGCCATTGGATGCGGGCTTGAACGGGGCAGATGTGACGTATTTGATCCCATTGCGGGTCATGAATTCCTTGAATTCAGCGCTGGTGAAGCACGGCCCATTGTCGCTGACAAGGACATCAGGCAGGCCGTGCGTGGCAAACATGGCTCATAGGTTTTCGATGGTGGCAGTGGACGTGCTTACAGACATTATTATACACTCAATCCACTTTGAATAGGCATCCACAACAACCAAGAACATCTTGCCTAGAAATGGGCCAGCGAAGTCAACATGCATCCTAGACCACGGTTTAGAGGGCCATGACACAAACTTAGCAGTGCTTCCCTGGGTGCATGCTCAGTTGAGAGCAAGTTTTGCATTGGCGCGTGCAAGACTTCAAATCTGAGTCGATGCCGGGTCACCACACATGGGATCTGGCTATAGCTTTCATCATTACTATGTCTAGGTGGGTACTGTGTAGGTCGCGTATGAATGTTTCCCTGCCTTTCTTAGGCAAAGCCACACGATTACCCCACAAAAGACAGTCCGTCTGTGTGGACATTTCGTCTTTACGCCGCTGGAACGGCTTGATCTCTTCATGCATCTCTGCTGGGACGATGGAGGACACAGTTTTTTACAAGGGACAGTAAAGGATCCTGGCTGGTCCAGGTCCCGATCTGGCGGGCCGTAACGGGTGACTTTTCGTTTTCCAATGCATCCATCGCCAAGAGCAAGTCTGCAGGCTGTGCCATTTCCACCCCGATGGTGGGCAATGGTAGCCTACTGAGGGCATCAGCGCAGTTCTCTATGCCTGGCCTGTGGCGAATTACATAGTTATATGCAGACAGCGTGAGCGCCCATCTTTGGATGCGAGGATCATACAGGATAAGCAGTTTGTTGGAACATAACAAATTTTGGGCTTTTTCAAAAGTTGTCTCTTGTGACTTCCCCCATACCCAGTCATCTACCTTGCGTAGCAACACGTGTAGAGGTTCTAGCAAGGTGCTTAACCCGGGTAGGAAATTACCAAAATAATTGAGGAGTCCCAGAAGCTTGATGGCCTCCATCTTGGCATCGATGGGTCTGATGCCATCTGCCGGGATTCTTCTCCCCAAGAACTCGACCTCGGGCGTCAGGAAAACACACTTCAAGCGTTTCAACCTGAGTCCCACACGATCTAGCCGACTTGGAACCTCTTCCAGGTTCTGCAAGTGTTCGATGGTGTTCCAACCTGTTACGAGGAATGTTGTCCAGGAAAACCATAGTGCGCGGAACCGACATTAGCAGACTCTCCATGTTCCTTTGAAAAATTACCGCGGCCAATCGAATCCCAAACGGGCATCTCTTGTAGATGAACAGACCTTTGTGCGTGTTGATGCAGGTGAGGCCTTTCGAAGATTCTGCCAGCTCCTCCGTCATGTAGGCCGAGGTCGGGTCCAACTTGGTGAACGTCTTTCCTCCTGCCAGTGTCGCAAATAGGTCTTGGGTAGCGGGTACCGGTTCTGCAGCGAAAAACGGTTAATCGTTACTTTATAGTCCCCGCAAGTTCTGATCGTGCCATCATCCTTGAGAACCGGAACAATCGGACTGGCCCACTCGTTGAACTCCACCGGCGTGGTGATGTCATCTCGTTGCAGCCTGTCTAGCTCGATCTCCACTTTCTCTCTCATCATATATGGCACCACCCATGCCTTGTGGTGGATGGGTTGTGTACCGGGAATCAAGTGGATCTGCACCTTCGCCCCCGAGAAGCTTCCGATGCCTGGCTCAAACAACGACGGCATCTTCCTCAGAACCTGGGCACATGAGGCGTCGTCGATGGACGAAAGCGCTCGGATGTCCCAGTTTCAGAGAATTTTTCCCAGCCAGCTTCTGCCGAATAGTGTGGGGCTATCTCTTGGTTCTATCCATAGTGTGAGTTCATGCACTGCTCCATCATGGGAAACTTTTACTGCTGCGCTGCCAATTACAGGGATCAACTCTTTAGTGTAAGTTCTCAGCTTGGTGTGACTGGGGCTCAGCTTGGGCCTGTGTGCCTTGTTGTACCACAGCCTGTCGAAGGCCTTTTTGCTCATGATGGAGTCACTCGCACCCATGTCCAATTCACGGATACTAGAATTCCGTTCAGTTCAACTTTTAACATGATCGGTGGACATTTTGTGGTGAAGGTGTGTACCCCGTACACTTCTGCCTCCTCGGTTTGAGTCTCTAGTTCAGTTTGATCTGCCATGGATCGGTCTTCCTCTGCAACGTGGTGGTTTGCAGGGTTTGCAGCTCGTTCGCTGGAGGTGTCCCATTGTTCCACAGCCTTTGCACGCATAGTGTTTGAAGCGGCATTGATGTACTCGATGATCAACTCCACAGTGCCAACAAGGTGTTAACTGCCTCGCATTAACAGTTGATGGCGGACTCTGAGTCATCTGAGGTCATGCAGCTGCAGGTGTGTACGTTCTGCCATATGCATTCATGCCTGAAAACGGCATTACTTTGTGTAAAGTTCTTGCCAAAACATCTTTATGCTGCAAAATTTGTTTGGTGTTATCGCTGGTGGACATATATGCCTGGGTTATCGTTATGCCTTTGCTCAGGTTCGGTGTTTCAACAGTCAATAGTTTGCGAAGGATAATCTCATGGCCAATGCCAAGCACAAAAAAGTCTCTTAGCATTTGTTCCAGGAATCCATCAAATTCGCAATGTCTTGCAAGGCGCCTCCTGGCCTTCAGACCGTTGACATGTGTAAAATCGACACCTTGCCATCAGAACGCTCTCCTTCGGATTTTGGTGCTCCCGGACCAGCGTACACAATTCTTCATACGATTTGGTTGTTGGTTTCACCGGAGCAAGAAGATTCTTCATGAGGCCATAGGTTGTTGCCCCGCTGACGGTGAGGAGGATCACCCTTCGTGTGGCAGTGTTCACATTACGTTCCAGCTCATTGACCATGAAGTATTGGCTGAGTCGCTCCACGAAGGCTTCCCAATCGTCTCCTGAGAATTTCTCCAGGATACCAACAGTTCTCTGCATTTTTGTATGATGGTTCGTTATTTCGTCGCCAGTTGTTATGTCCAGAATAAAATAATATGATTGAGTACTGTAGACGTGAGTAATTGTGACCTTAGTCTCTTTATTCTAACTCCAGAGTGTTGGTACAGCATGGGAGGCCTGCTTATAAACAGTGCTCCCAAGGGATGCTGAGATCCCTTGGGACTCCAACAGATACGCCCTCTGGTTACATAGGGTTGCATACATAACAGGGTGCCAATCAAGCGGGCTGCTTTTTCCTGAACAGTGTCAGGCTTCTTGACTGTTGTTGGAGCTGCACTGATCCAGCCAAGTGGAGAGTATTCCATCACACTCCTGACTTTTGTTTAGTAGATGGTGGAAAGGCTTTGGTGAGTCACTTGCAGAATACCCAGCCTCTAACCTTTTTATAGCCACACTATTTATGTGGCTGGTCCAGTTAATATTCTGGTCAATGGTGACCCCTCCAGGATGTTGATGGTGGGGGATTTGATGATAGTAATGCTGTTAAATGTCAAGGGGAGGCCGTTAAATTTTCTTTTGTTGAAAATAGTCATTGCCTGGCGCTTGTGTGGCACGAATGTAACTTGCCACTTATCAACTCAAGATGGAATGTTGTCCAGATATTGCTCCACGCGGGCATGGACTGCTTCATTATCTGAGGAGTTGTGAATGCAACTGAACACTGTGCAATAATCAGCAAACATCCCCACTTCTGACCTTATGATGGATGATGAAAATGGTTGGGCCAAAGACACAGCCCTGAGGAACTCCTGCAGTGATGTCCTGATTGGCCTTCAACAATGACCACCTTCCTTTGTGCTAGGTATGACTCCAGCTAGTGGAGAGTTTTCCCCTGATTTCCATTGACTTCAACACTCTGCCCTCAACATCAAGGCAGCATTTGACAGTCACTCTCGCCTCACCTCTGGAATTCAGCCCTTTTGTCTATGTTTGGACCAACCTGTAATGAGGTTTGGAGCCTAGTGGTCCTGGCAGAACCCAAACTGAGCATTGGTGAGTAGGTTATTGATAGCACTGTCGATGACCCCTTCCATCACTTTGCTGATGATTGAGAGTAGACTGATGGGGTGGTAATTGGATGGATTGGATTTGTCCTGCTTTTTATGGACAGGACATACCTGGGCAATTTACCACTTTGTAAGGTTGATGCCAGTGTTATAGATGTACTGGAACAGCTTAGCTAGAGGCTAGTTCTGGAGCACAAATCTTCAGCACTACAGCCGGGATGTTGTCGGGGCCCATAACCTTTGCTGTATCCAGTGCGCTCAGCCATTTCTTGATATCACGTGGAGTGAATTGAATTGGCTGAAGATGGTTGCAAACACTTCAGCCTTGTCTTTTGCACTTGCGTGCTGGGTTCCACCATCATTGAGGATGGGGATGTTCATGGAGCCTTCTCGCGTTAGTTATTTAATTGCCCACTTGCATTAGTTATTCAATTGCCCACCACCATTCATGACTGGATGTGGCACGACTGCAGAGCTTTGATCTGATTTGTTGGTTATGGGATCGCTTAGCTCTGTCGAGAGCCCCCTGTGTTGGAGCTTCCCCAGGTTGGGATCTCATTTTTAGGTATGCCTGGTGCAGCTCTTGGCATGCTCTTCTACATTCCTCATTCAACCAATGTTGGTTCCCTGGCTTGATAGTAATAGTGAGGAATCTGCCAGGCCAAGAGGTTACAGATTGTGGTGGAATACAATTCTGTTGCTGCTGAGTGCATTATTGATGCCCAGTTTTGAGCTGCTAGATCTGGTCTGAATCTATCCCATTTAGCATGGTGCTAGCGCAATGCAACACGATGGAGCATGTCCTCAATGTGAAGATGAGACTTTGTCTCTACAAGTACTGTGCAGTGCTCACATCTACTAATACTGTCATGGACAGATAGATTAGTGAGGACGAGGTCAAGCAAGATTTTCCCTCATGTTGGTTCTCTCACCACCTGCCGCAAGCCCAGTCTGGTAGCTATGTCCTTCTGGTCTCCGCTAATATCAGTGCTATTGAGCTATTCTTGGTGATGAACTGTCCCCCACCCAGAGTATATTCTGTGCCCTTCTGTGCTGCTTCCACGTGGTGTTCAACACAGAGGAGTATTGATTAATCAGCTGAGGAAGGGCAGTATGTGGTAATCAAGGTTTTCTTGCCTAGCTTTGACCTGATGCTATGAGACTTCATAGCTTCCCATATTCAATGTTAAGGACTCCCAAGGCCACTCCTTCTCGACTCTTTACCACTATGCTGCCACCTCTGGTGGGTCTATCCTGCTGGTGGGACAGGACATACCTGTGGATGGTGATGAAGGGTCTGGGACATTGGCTGAAAGGTATGATTCTGTATGGCTTGACTAGTCTGGGGCAGCTCTCCCAATTTTGGCACAAGTCCCCAGATATTGGCGAGGATGACTTTGTAGGGTCAACCAGGCTCTGTGTGTCTTTGTTGTGCCCGAAGCGGGGTCAATGCTAGCTGGTTCCTCCGGTTTGATACAACTGAGTGGCTTGCTAAGCCATTTCAGAGGGCAGTTAAGAGTCAACCAGATTGCTTTCTTTAACTGTGTCATGCAACTTTGTTTGAAAGTGCAGTGAGCTGAGTTAAGCAAACAGATGCTGAGGTGTCTAGGCCAAGCTGCTCCTCTGTTGGATTTCTCAGTAACCATGGATAAAATGGATTGCCCTCCTACCAGCCATTCATCCAGTGTTTCTTCAAATAATGAGGGGTTCACAGAACAGCACACAATGCAGGCCACAAGCTGATTACAGGATAAAGGTTTCTAAGATGCTATCTCTAGTCAGATACTATCTGATACTAATTAGTGTAAATCTTATGAAGACAATGGGGTTGATACCCATATGGGCAGCAAGGATCTTTGTATCATGTGCAGCTCTTTGCACTTTAAGGAACCCCGCTACCCAATGGAAAACTTGCAGCCTGTTCAGGTGATGCTTCCTTGCCATAGGAAATGTGATAAAGGTTGTTCCTTGCAAACATGATCCTGAGCCATGTTTTCCCACTGACAACAGTCTCCTGCAGTACCATTGAAAGGTATGGTAGCACGGAAGATTCATGCTGTGGCAACCCTTCGCTTCTCTAGGTAGAGCTGTTCCTGATGTGCAGATCATTGCGCAGCAGATGCCAGTTCCAGTGCAACCTCTCGTGAATTGCAGGTGACTTCTTTGATGTATGCAGGTGCAGATCTTGGCATAATGTCAGGTATCTTTGCACTTCCATTTATTGGTCCCTTAAACTGGTCAAAAGCAAGAGGGAACATATAAACAGCAAAAACTATTTAGCTTGCAAGAGGAAACCAAGCTTTGTGGAGCCTGGATATACCTTGAACAGCATTGGCTGTTGGATAGGGCAAAACTGATTTGATCAAATACAGCTGTTTATAGCAGTAATGGAAGGTAGTTGTGAAGTATTTTGTATTGAATGTTGGCTCAATTTACACACCATGGGGCAATACCCAGATCTGAATAGAGAGGGAAACTGAAAATAAAAGCAAATCAAATAAATGCAAGTAATCTTCATCACGATGGGTTTAAGTTCTATTCCCTGCTGGATAATCTAATTTTCTTCCACAGACCTTGTCTGCCACCATTCCCGGCCACGGGGTGGCGCATGCGCAGAGCTCTGACATGAACAAGGTGAAGTCGTTCCTCGCTGCCACCTCCCACAATTGCTGGCCTGACCCCTGTAAGGTTCGAAAATCCACGGCCGTGTTTCTTTTGGAACACCCTAAGGATAAGAAAACTAAGATGGGATCGTCCTATATATTTTAAATGAACATTTTTGGCCAAGTAAAATCCTCAGACCAGGCAGGCTGGGAAACGTGTGGGCAGATACAGACATTGTAGAGTCTGGCTCACAAGCGAGACAGAGGCACTGGCCAATGGTGGAAAAGTGCATTCTGGCAGGCCAATCAAGGGTCGAGTTGGGCCTGAAGCAGGGAAATCCTCAACCAATGGGGACTACCCGGCCCAGTTCAAAAATATGACTCACCCCTAATCAAATTATGAATGTGGACCATCATCTACCTAATTAATATGGGCAGTGGACAATAGTCCTGAGATTACTGCGGTGATGGCCCATCAAAGGGGAGGCCCAATCCAATTGACTCCCAGGACTGTTACAATGGACCAGCAGAGTTTGAGGCACCAATGTGCACTGAAACAATACCCCTGTCCTCACATCTATCTGCACCTGTGACATCTTCTGATTAAATATTCAAAGCTATCTCCCCATCCAAACTTACACAATGGACCACCAACTGAGTTTGAGCGCGAAAAGGCCAGAACTAAATTGGATACAAATATAGGACCTTTGGAACCACCGAAAGGGGAGAAGCAGCTGGAGTAGTAGGAGGAGTCGAGGAGCAGTAGCAGTCACAGACAGACAGAAACCGAGAGAGAACGGAGACGGACTGTTACGGGCTGGGAAACCTACCATCGAACGGGCCCTGGATTCGACTTGTGTGCAGAATATACAACCCAACTACCGAAAGGCCCAATATCGTCTCAAGAAGCTGAGCCGCACACCAAACAACGCTCCGAGGCCAACCAACTGAAGAACCAGAGACTGAAGTAACTGGGAGAGGCAACATTCACTCCTGCTACCCTGTAAACCAACCATCCTCAGGCTAAAAAAAAATGTCAAAAGAGATCGTAAGTATCATCCTGGGATTTCTTTTCCCAACTGTCAGCCTCGGTCAGACAGGTAAAAAGGGGGGTGGGGGTGATGTTGGAAATGTCTTGTAAAGGTAAAATTGTGTAAGGTTTGCGTTGTGTCCGTTTCTTCCCATAGATTTTCATAGTTTATAAGTGTGTGTCAGATATGTGTTTTGATGAAGTTTGACCTTGATGGAAACTTACCGTGGTTAATAAATTGGACTTACCCGTTTTTTTCGTTCCAAGGACCACTTGCCCCTGAGTGTTTTGTTTTCCCTTGTGGAAGGTCATAATCCATCAAAATTCTGAGGTTAGAACCAGATGCTAGGGTGCTAGGGCTGTCAGTTTAGTGGTCAGCGAGCCATAAGCTGCTGGACCGTCCCCTAGAAGAGACAGAGAGGCCCAATACACCAACAGCCACCAAAGACCCCCATAATTGGGCAGAGCAAAAACACCCTACACCCCCCGATCCACGATCTCTCTGTCGCACTCCCAGCACCGATATCCCCCTGCTCAGTACTTGTACCATCCAATTTAATGTGACCACCCCTCGTCCAGAAAAATCCAAGGTCCTGAGTGTACCGGATAAGAGAGGTTCAACCTGTACTTAAAAAATGTGGGCTTTTTGCAAACCTGAAAGGCTTGCATTGATAGTGGATGGAACTGGAGAGTTGTTGCAGCAGCAGTTCTGCTACATAATACACTGCACTAGCTACATCTATAATCTCTTTGCTATTAAAATTTTCCTTGAAAGGAAGCTCTAATTAACAGTTCACAAAATGAATACTGAAGTATGTGATTTGTATGATTTATTGATGCAATAAAATCCTTCAAAAGCATCCACAACCAGAAAAGTCTTTGATGTGGAGTACATGTTACAGGCAAACTTTTTTTTGTGACAGTTCTAAACTCTTTCCAGGGCTGTAACAAGTTATCTCAGCAGGATAGCAACTGAAGTAATGACCATGTCAAAAATTCACTATGCACTGACCAGTTCCACTTTACAGAAGTCATAACATTTTGCATTTGGACAGTTTCATACAACAATGCTATTTTTGTTGTATTTAACATTAGTAGTGAAAGTGACATTCATAACCATTAATTGCACTTTTACTCAATATTATTAATCATGAAATATATTACCAGAACCACTGCCAGTTTGCTACATGTGCATGCATTATATTTGTTATGAAAAAACATTGAGTAGCATTTTGGATTGGGCTTGAGATATTTAACAGCTACAGTTCAATATTCATTACGTTCACTCAAATGTACGACAAAATATAGGAATGACATTAAAATATTTTTGTATGGTTACATTTTAATGAGTTAAATTATCAATTATCCCAATCTTAAAAGAACGATGTGTCTGATGAAAATGCGCCAGCTAGACGGAATTCATCTTTTAACAGAACACAGTACATGCGTTGTGGTAAAGATTTTGAGTACGGTGCAGGGCGAGGTACAGTTGTCCGAAGAATTATTTCACGTCCAGCTGGAGGGGGAAATTCGGAGACTGCTCCTAAGCTTGACCTGTGCTCATCAGAAGAACCTGACTTTCCAGGTTCGTCATCAATTGGAGTCAGAGTAGTAACCTTGAAAACAGAAGATATATTTATTTACACCAATTGTAACGTCTGACCTGTGGTTAGAATTTATTTACTAGTTGTTGATGAGACAAAACAATAATTTAATTGTATATGATATTTCATGTGGAAGCTGGAAATGAAATTAGCCAAACATGTAGATGCTGAAAGTGATACTGGAAAAAACACTGTTTAAACCTAGGGCTTTATTCAACCAATGAATTACTTTCTTCAATATCTTTGGAAAAAGATACCAAATTACAAGCTGATTAATTTGCATTTTTAATGCAATTTGAGTGTACATTTTAAACATGTTAAAATGCTGCACATGATGTTGAACAGAATTGTATTGGCTGAACACCGCTAATGCCAATGAAAAAAATGTAATCGGATTACAGTATGAATGCTGCCATTTCAATATTTTGAAATATGGAAAATAATATACTTGGGAAGAAACACTTTCCTTAATACTAGTTACATTCTCTGGTCTGTTAAAGCAGATGGGCCATATTAAAAAAAATAAAAACAAGTCAAACTAAAATGTGTTTTATGCTAGATGGCTGCCATTTATAATTTCCCTAAAAGAAAACTGCATCTACATGAGGCGAGACACGAAGGGTAATGGAGGAAAAGGGCTGGTTGTTACCTCTTCAGTAGATTCAGCCAGCTTGAGAAGGAGTGAGAGAAAAGTAGTATTAGGAGAGAAACATGATGAAGAAAGGAAAGTCAAGTCAGATGGTTAATAAGGGGTCAAAGGTTAAAATAAATATATTCCTGATTAAAAAAGAGACATGAAAACATATCAATTTGACAAACACTAAAATGATCACTATTTAGACATGCTACTCACCAGTATTTATTACATATCCAGAATCAATAGCTAAAAGTATGTTATAAGGCAATGGGTATGAAGAGACTCGGCTGGCAAAACTATAAGAAAAAAGTCTGAGCAGCATATCATTTTCCTAAACACTAAAATGTCAATCCTCCAAAATAAGCACAGAAATGATATTCCTTATCTGATGAAATTTTAAGGTAACTGGGCATTTGGGAACTTACCATCTAAGGTCAAAGTTTACATGTGAATATCCCATGTGCCTTAATCTGAAGAGATGTGATAAGTGTTTGTACTACTTGCTGTTTTTGTCAGTTTGATGAGGGGCAAGGAAATGCCTAACCCTTAAAATTTATAAGTATCTTGTCACCATAAATTGTTAAGATACACACCGTTACTAAGTGCCAAAATTAGCTTTAAATATTATAGCAATTAATTCAATTCTGAATACCATCTTTAACAATACTAACTACTGCACATTTACAGTTTCTGCAGATGACCATAGGTTATAACAGTGGAGCACATTTAAACGAACAGGCTATTAAACAGCAAAACAGAATCACTTGCTTTGGGGAGGGCAGCAGCAGCCAAGTTCATGGCACCGTGGCTGGCTCTGTTGCACAGGAGGGCAGGAAAAAGAGTGGAAGAGCGATAGTGATAGGGGATTCAATTGTAAGGGGAATAGATAGGCGTTTCTGCGGCCGCAACCGAGACTCCAGGATGGTATGTTGCCTCCCTGGTGCAAGGGTCAAGGATGTCTCGGAGCGGGTGCAGGACATTCTAAAAAGGGAGGGAGAACAGCCAGTTGTCGTGGTGCACGTTGGTACCAATGACATAGGTAAAAAAAGGGATGAGTTCCTACGAAATGAATTTAAGGAGCTAGGAGCTAAATTAAAAAGTAGGACCTCAAAAGTAGTAATCTCGGGATTGCTACCAGTGCCACGTGCTAGTCAGAGTAGGAATCGCAGGATAGCTCAGATGAATACGTGGCTTGAGCAATGGTGCAGCAGGGAGGGATTCAAATTCCTGGGGCATTGGAACCGGTTCTGGGGGAGGTGGGACCAGTACAATCCGGACGGTCTGCACCTGGGCAGAATCGGAACCAATGTCCTCGGGGGAGTGTTTGCTAGTGCTGTTGGGGAGGAGTTAAACTAATATGGCAGGGGGATGGGAACCAATGCAGGGAGATAGAGGGAAACAAAAAGGAGGCAAAAACAAAAGACAGAAAGGAGATGAGGAAAAGTGGAGGGCAGAGAAACCCAAGGCAAAGAACAAAAAGGGCCATTGTACAGCAAAATTCTAAAAGGACAGAGGGTGTTAAAAAAACAAGCCTAAAGGCTTTGTGTCTGAATGCAAGGAGTATCCGCAATAAGGTGGATGAATTAACTGTGCAAATAGATGTTAACAAATATGATGTGATTGGGATTACGGAGACGTGGCTCCAGGATGAGCAGGGCTGGGAACTCAACATCCAGGGGTATTCAACATTCAGGAAGGATAGAATAAAAGGAAAAGGAGGTGGGGTAGCATTGCTGGTTAAGGAGGAGATTAAGGCAATAGTTAGGAAGGACATTAGCTTGGATGATGTGGAATCTATATGGGTAGAGCTGCAGAACACCAAAGGGCAAAAAACGTTAGTGGGAGTTGTGTACAGACCTCCAAACAGTAGTAGTGATGTTGGGGAGGGCATCAAACAGGAAATTAGGGGTGCGTGCAATAAAGGTGCAGCAGTTATAATGGGTGACTTTAATATGCACATAGATTGGGCTAACCAAACTGGAAGCAATACGGTGGAGGAGGATTTTCTGGAGTGCATAAGGGATGGTTTTTTTAGACCAATATGTCGAGGAACCAACTAGGGGGGAGGCCATCTTAGACTGGGTGTTATGTAATGAGAAAGGATTAATTAGCAATCTCGTTGAGCGAGGCCCCTTGGGGAAGAGTGACCATAATATGGTGGAATTCTGCATTAGGATGGAGAATGAAACAGTTAATTCAGAGACCATGGTCCAGAACTTAAAGAAGGCTAACTTTGAAGGTATGAGGCGTGAATTGGCTGAGATGGATTGGCGAATGATACTTAAGGGGTTGACTGTGGATGGGCAATGGCAGACATTTAGAGACCGCATGGATGAACTACAACAATTGTACATTCCTGTCTGGCATAGAAATAAAAAAGGGAAGGTGGCTCAACCGTGGCTATCAAGGGAAATCAGGGATAGTATTAAAGCCAAGGAAGTGGCATACAAATTGGCCAGAAATAGCAGCGAACCTGGGGACTGGGAGAAATTTAGAACTCAGCAGAGGAGGACAAAGGGTTTGATTAGGGCAGGGAAAATGGAGTATGAGAAGAAGCTTGCAGGGAACATTAAGACGGATTGCAAAAGTTTCTATAGATATGTAAAGAGAAAAAGGTTAGTAAAGACAAATGTAGGTCCCCTGCAGTCAGAATCAGGGGAAGTCATAACGGGGAACAAAGAAATGGCGGACCAATTGAACAAGTACTTTGGTTCGGTATTTACGAAGGAGGACACGAACAACCTTCCGGTTATAAAAGGGGTCGGGGGGTCTAGTAAGGAGGAGGAACTGAGGGAAATCCTTATTAGCCGGGAAATTGTGTTGGGGAAATTGATGGGATTGAAGGCCGATAAATCCCCAGGGCCTGATGGACTGCATCCCAGAGTACTTAAGGAGGTGGCCTTGGAAATAGTGGATGCGTTGACAGTCATTTTCCAACATTCCATTGACTCTGGATCAGTTCCTATGGAGTGGAGGGTAGCCAATGTAACCCCACTTTTTAAAAAAGGAGGGAGAGAGAAAACAGGGAATTATAGACCGGTCAGCCTGACATCGGTAGTGGGTAAAATGATGGAATCAATTATTAAGGATGTCATAGCAGTGCATTTGGAAAGAGGTGACATGATAGGTCCAAGTCAGCATGGATTTGTGAAAGGGAAATCATGCTTGACAAATCTTCTGGAATTTTTTGAGGATGTTTCCAGTAGAGTGGATAAGGGAGAACCAGTTGATGTGGTATATTTGGACTTTCAGAAGGCGTTCGACAAGGTCCCACACAAGAGATTGATGTGCAAAGTTAGAGCACATGGGATTGGGGGTAGTGTACTGACATGGATTGAGAACTGGTTGTCAGACAGGAAGCAAAGAGTAGGAGTAAATGGGTACTTTTCAGAATGGCAGGCAGTGACTAGTGGGGTACCGCAAGGTTCTGTGCTGGGGCCCCAGCTGTTTACACTGTACATTAATGATTTAGATGAGGGGATTAAATGTAGTATCTCCAAATTTGCGGATGACACTAAGTTGGGTGGCAGTGTGAGCTGCGAGGAGGATGCTGTGAGGCTGCAGAGCGACTTGGATAGGTTAGGTGAGTGGGCAAATGCATGGCAGATGAAGTATAATGTGGATAAATGTGAGGTTATCCACTTTGGTGGTAAAAACAGAGAGACAGACTATTATCTGAATGGTGACAGATTAGGAAAAGGGGAGGTGCAAAGAGACCTGGGTGTCATGGTACATCAGTCATTGAAGGTTGGCATGCAGGTGCAGCAGGCGGTTAAGAAAGCAAATGGCATGTTGGCCTTCATAGCAAGGGGATTTGAGTACAGGGGCAGGGAGGTGTTGCTACAGTTGTACAGGGCATTGGTGAGGCCACACCTGGAGTATTGTGTACAGTTTTGGTCTCCTAACCTGAGGAAGGACATTCTTGCTATTGAGGGAGTGCAGCGAAGGTTCACCAGACTGATTCCCGGGATGGCGGGACTGACCTATCAAGAAAGACTGGATCAACTGGGCTTGTATTCACTGGAGTTCAGAAGAATGAGAGGGGACCTCATAGAAACATATAAAATTCTGACGGGGTTAGACAGGTTAGATGCAGGAAGAATGTTCCCAATGTTGGGGAAGTCCAGAAACAGGGGTCACAGTCTAAGGATAAGGGGTAAGCCATTTAGGACCGAGATGCGGAGGAACTTCTTCACCCAGAGAGTGGTGAACCTGTGGAATTCTCTACCACAGAAAGTTGTTGAGGCCAATTCACTAAATATATTCAAAAAGGAGTTAGATGAGGTCCTTACTGCTAGGGGGATCAAGGGGTATGGCGAGAAAGCAGGAATGGGGTACTGAAGTTGAATGTTCAGCCATGAACTCATTGAATGGCGGTGCAGGCTAGAAGGGCCGAATGGCCTACTCCTGCACCTATTTTCTATGTTTCTATGTTAACTTCACAAGTTGCCTTTGTTGTTTTAAAAAAATGGGACAGTTTTCATTGTTACACTTAATTGAATACTGAATCATTCAACACTGATGTTCTTCAGGTAACCAGGAATGCAAATGGAGTGTTGGCCTTTATTGCAAAGGGGATGGAGTATAAAAGCAGAGAAGTCCTGCTACAACTGTACAGGGTATTGGTGAGGCCACATCTGGAGTACTGCGTACAGTTTTGGTCTCCTTATTTAAGGAGGGATATACTTGCATTGGAGGCAGTTCAGAGAAGGTTCACTAGGTTGATTCCTGAGATGAAGGTTTTGACTTTGGAAGAAAGGTTGGTATGTTGAGCCTATATTCATTGGAGTTCATAAGAATAAGCAGTCAGTCGAGGAGGCGGGAGCTCTGAGCAGCGCGAGTCCGGGGTCGGCGAGAGGCATACCGGTGCAGCTACAGGGAGAAGGCAAAAAAGTAGAAAGAAACAGAAAGGTGACGTCACAGCCAAGCGGGTAAGTGATTGGCTGGATTGGTGAGTAGTTTTTCTTTTTTCTCTTCTATAACAGTCAGTAACTTTTAACATTGTTGTTGCCAATTTAAGTGTATCTAAGGGTTAAGTCATGGCAGGGGAGCTCGGTCACGTGATATGCTCCTCCTGTACCATGTGGGAACTCAGGGACGCTTCCGGTGTCCCTGACGACTACATCTGCGGGAAGTGTATCCGCCTCCAGCTCCTGACGGACCGCGTTGCGGAATTGGAGCTGAGGGTGGATTCACTCTGGAGTATCCACGATGCTGAGAACGACGTGAGTAGCACGTGTAGCGAGTTGGTCTTACCGCAGGAGAAGGATCCATAGCCAGCTAGGGAATGGAAGACCAGCAGGAAGAGTAGTGCAGGGGTCCCCTGTGGTCATCCCCCTGCAAAACAGATACACTGCTTTGAGTGCTGTTGAGGGGGATGACTCATCAGGGGAGGGCAGCAGCAGCCAAGTTCATGGCACCGTGGCTGGCTCTGTTGCACAGGAGGGCAGGAAAAAGAGTGGGAGAGCGATAGTGATAGGGGATTCAATTGTGAGGGGAATAGATAGGCGTTTCTGCGGCCGCAACCGAGACTCCAGGATGGTATGTTGCCTCCCTGGTGCAAGGGTCAAGGATGTCTCGGAGCGGGTGCAGGACATTCTAAAAAGGGAGGGAGAACAGCCAGTTGTCGTGGTGCACATTGGTACCAACGACATAGGTTAAAAAAAGGGATGAGGTCCTACGAAACCAATTTAAGGAGCCAGGAGCTAAATTAAAAAGTAGGACCTCAAAAGTAGTAATCTCGGGATTGCTACCAGTGCCACGTGCTAGTTAGAGTAGGAATCGCAGGATAGCGCAGATGAATACGTGGCTTGAGCAGTGGTGCAGCAGGGAGGGATTCAAATTCCTGGGGTATTGGAACTGGTTCTGGGGGAGGTGGGACCAGTACAAACTGGAAGGTCTGCACCTGGGCAGGACCGGAACCAATGTCCTAGGGGGAGTATTTGCTAGTGCTGTTGGGGAGGAGTTAAACTAATATGGCAGGGGGATGGGAACCAATGCAGGGAGACAGAGGGAAACAAAAAGGAGACAAAAGCAAAAGACAGAAAGGAGATGAGGAAAAGTGGAGGGCAGAGAAACCCAAGAAAAAGAACAAAAAGGGCCACTGTACAGCAAAATTCTAAAAGGACAAAGGGTGTTAAAAAAACAAGCCTGAAGGCTTTGTGTCTGAATGCAAGGAGTATCCGTAATAAGCTGGATGAATTAACTGTGCAAATAGATGTTAACAAATATGATGTGATTGGGATTACGGAGACGTGGCTCCAGGATGATCAGGGCTGGGAACTCAACATCCAGTGGTATTCAACATTCAGGAAGGATAGAATAAAAGGAAAAGGAGGTGGGGTAGCATTGCTGGTTAAAGAGGAGATTAATGCAATAGTTAGGAAAGACATTAGCTTGGATGATGTGGAATCTATATGGGTAGAGCTGCAGAACAGCAAAGGGCAAAAAACGTTAGTGGGAGTTGTGTACAGACCTCCAAACAGTAGTAGTGATGTTGGGGAGGGCATCAAACAGGAAATTAGGGGTGCATGCAATAAAGGAGCAGCAGTTATAATGGGTGACTTTAATATGCACATAGATTGGGCTAGCCAAACTGGAAGCAATACGGTGGATGAGGATTTCCTGGACTGCATAAGGGATGGTTTTCTAGACCAATATATCGAGGAACCAACTAGAGGGAGGCCATCTTAGACTGGGTGTTGTGCAATGAGAGAGGATTAATTAGCAATCTCGTTGTGCAAGGCCCCTTGGGGAAGAGTGACCATAATATGGTGGAATTCTGCATTAGGATGGAGAATGAAACAGTTAATTCAGAGACCATAGTCCAGAACTTAAAGAAGGGTAACTTTGAAGGTATGAGGCGTGAATTGGCTAGGATAGACTGGCGAATGATACTTCAGGAGTTGACTGTGGATGGGCAATGGCAGACATTTAGAGACCGCATGGATGAACTACAACAATTGTACATTCCTGTCTGGCGTAAAAATAAAAAAGGGAAGGTGGCTCAACCGTGGCTATCAAGGGAAATCAGGGATAGTATTAAAGCCAAGGAAGTGGCATACACATTGGCCAGAAATAGCAGCGAACCTGGGGACTGGGAGAAATTTAGAACTCAGCAGAGGAGGACAAAGGGTTTGATTAGGGCAGGGAAAATGGAGTACGAGAAGAAGCTTGCAGGGAACATTAAGACGGATTGCAAAAGTTTCTATAGATATGTAAAGAGAAAAAGGTTAGTAAAGACAAACGTAGGTCCCCTGCAGTCAGAATCAGGGGAAGTCATAACGGGGAACAAAGAAATGGCAGACCAATTGAACAAGTACTTTGGTTCGGTATTCACTAAGGAGGACACAAACAACCTTCCGGATATAAAAGGGCTCAGAGGGTCTAGTAAGGAGGAGGAACTGAGGGAAATCCTTATTAGTCGGGAAATTGTGTTGGGGAAATTGATGGGATTGAAGGCCGATAAATCTCCAGGGCCTGATGGACTGCATCCCAGAGTACTTAAGGAGGTGGCCTTGGAAATAGCGGATGCATTGACAGTCATTTTCCAACATTTCATTGACTCTGGATCAGTTCATATCGAGTGGAGGGTAGCCAATGTAACCCCACTTTTTAAAAAAGAGGGAGAGAGTAAACAGGGAATTATAGACCGGTCAACCTGACCTCAGTAATGGGTAAAATGATGGAATCAATTATTAAGGATGTCATAGCAGCGCATTTGGAAAGAGGTGACATGATAGGTCCAAGTCAGCATGGATTTGTGAAAGGGAAATCATGCTTGACAAATCTTCTGTAATTTTTTGAGGATGTTTCCAGTAGAGTGGACAAGGGAGAACCAGTTGATGTGGTATATTTGGACTTTCAGAAGGCTTTCGACAAGGTCCCACACAAGAGATTAATGTGCAAAGTTAAAGCACATGGGATTGGGGATAGTGTGCTGATGTGGATTGAGAACTGGTTGTCAGACAGGAAGCAAAGAGTAAAAACAGAGAGACAGACTATTATCTGAATGGTGACAGATTAGGAAAAGGGGAGGTGCAACGAGACCTGGGTGTCATGGTACATCAGTCATTGAAGCTTGGCATGCAGGTACAGCAGGCGGTTAAGAAAGCAAATGGCATGTTGGCCTTCATAGCGAGGGGATTTGAGTACAGGGGCAGGGAGGTGTTGCTACAGTTGTACAGGGCCTTGGTGAGGCCACACCTGGAGTATTGTGTACAGTTTTGGTCTCCTAACTTGAGGAAGGACATTCTTGCTATTGAGGGAGTGCAGCGAAGGTTCACCAGACTGATTCCCAGGATGGTGGGACTGACCTATCAAGAAAGGCTGGATCAACTGGGCTTGTATTCACTGGAGTTCAGAAGAATGAGAGGGGACCTCATAGAAACATTTAAAATTCTGATGGGTTCTGACAGGTTAGATGCAGGAAGAATGTTCCCAATGTTGGGGAAGTCCAGAACCAGGGGTCACATTCTAACGATAAGGGGTAAGCCATTTAGGACCGAGATGAGGAGAAACTTCTTCACCCAGAGAGTGGTGAACCTGTGGAATTCTCGACCACAGAAAGTTGTTGAGGCCAATTCACTAAATATATTCAAAAGGGAGTTAGATGAAGTCCTTACTACTAGGGGGATCAAGGGGTATGGCGAGGAAGTGGGTACTGAGGTTGCATGTTCAGCCATGAACTCATTGAATGGCCTACTCCTGCACCTATTTTCTATGTTCTATGTTTCTAATGAGAGGTGATCTTATTGAAACATATAAGGTAATGAGGGGGCTTGACAAGGTAGATGCAGAGAGGATGTTTCCCCTCGGGGGGGGGGGAATCTGGAACTAGGGGGGCATAGTTTCAGAATAAGGGGTCACCATTTAAAACTGAGATGAGGAGGAATTTCTTCTGAGGGTTGTAAACCTGTGGCATTCTCTGCCCCAGAGAGCTGTGGAGACTGGGTCATTGAATATATTTAAGGCGGAGATGAACATATTTTTGAGCGATAAGGGAGTAACGGGATATGGGGAGCGGGCAGGGAAGTGGATCTGAGCCCATGATCAGATCAGCCATAAATGGCAGAGCAGGCTCAAGGGACCAAATGGCCGACTCCTGCTCCTATTTCTTATGCCAGAGTTTATTCTCACTGTTGCCATTGAATCTAACTTGCCACCATAATTTTGAGACTAAATGGTAGATTCATTTAAATGTGCTCCACTTCACAATGTATTCATAGCTACACATACTGTACATGCACATTACCATCAGTGTATAGTTGTGATCATTGGGTGATAGGAGCTGGATTTATTGTTGCAATGAATAAAGAAAACAGAATCATGATGCCGAAAGAAATAGCAGCAATATTGGTTGCAGGCCTGATTCCAATTGACCCTAAATACTTCTGTATTTGAGAATGAATGCAGAATACTCGCTCTAATTCTTAATCCACATAATACTCAAACAGCAGTCACTAACCCTGTGGATTACACTTCGCCCCTTTCTAAATGCAGCTGGGACTTTGGCCCCTCTCAATCAGGAATCTTTACTTAGAAATTAATGACTGTTCAGCTAGGAGCAGAATATCCAATAATATATACTTGGAAGCAGATTCCTTCATAAGTTTGGTATTCTATGCTTATGTATAACCTGCCTCTATGGTACATTTACAAACAAGTTAATACTAAGTGTATTAACAGTTTCACACTATTATTTAACAAGTTGTCTATTCCTTGTTCAAAAATTATTTCAAAACAGGGCAATTCATTCCTCATTTAATTATCAAATCTTGCCTCCTTGGCTTAAAATAGCAATTGACACATATAGGGTAGCAAGTCATTGACCTCACTGTTTGGCACCCTATATAGGAAGGTCAAGTGGTATTGGCTGAAAACATTTAAAAGGAGCTGTGATCTTACCCTGGTATGTTGAACAAAACTTAACTTGAAGTATGAAGAGCACTACACAAATATTTCTGTGGTAACATAAATGTGACTCTCCATTAATCGTTACAAAGATACTTTTAAGAGTTAGCTGTGTGTATTTATGTTTGAATTGGAAGCTGTGGTAACATGTCTGCTAATGTATAACATTAGAAACCCTTAGTTTTCTTATTTTAATAAAGTAACTTGACCATGTGTTCACTTAAATTCCCTTGTGCAATGTCATCAACAGAATATGAATTAAATGTAATGTATTGCGTACCATTTCTTTGGCAATTGTTTTGCCCTACTTTTTAAAAAAATCAATCAAAACTATTTCAGAATCAAATCCAAGTATTGACATTCAGTATCAGTTTGTCCTCACCCTTTGTGCATTCACAAATAGTTTGTAAATAATGCTCCCTGTAGGCCCTCGTCCTGCTCCAATGACTGGTACTTCTGGCTGTTCTAAAAGATAGCTCACAAACCTAATTAAAAAAAAATATTAAACAGTGAATCAGTTTCTTGATATGTCAATCTTCTGTATGCCCAATAGCATGCCCAACATTTCAGTTCAATTTTTGATCAAATCTAAAGCGAAGTTTCTATAAGTCTGATAGAAGCATCAAATTTAAAGCCATTATGCAAGATAGCCAGGTAACATGGAGCACATTTAGTGCTGTATTCATAATCCATACTTCTAAGGGAAAAGGTCAAAAAACATTCAAACAAAAAAAGTAGTTTACCCAATACATTTTTTTTAAAACAAAGTTAAGATTGTGATATCCTAATATAGAATTTAAGATGAAACCTCTGACAATGCTTCTATTTTAATACCGCTGGTAAATAAAGTACAAATGTGACTGTAGATTGCACCCAAGAGTTATTTGCTGATGTAATTAAGAGCCCTAACTTGATGTGACACAGATTTACACAGACAGTTCCCCACAATAGAAAGGTCCTAGTTCTGCAATGCAATCAGGATAAGGTGCCAAGCAGAGGCCGCTTGCCTGCCCAATTGAACCTGAGGAAGATGGAGGAGAATACTGCCAGCCCAGCCCCTGGGTCACTTAAATACTTATTTGTACCCTGGATCAAATGGTTCTCAGCCCATTTGACAGGAAAATATTATAGAAATCAAAACATTAATGCTGTTTGAAACCCAATATAGTTTTAATAATTATGCCTTAAGGTTCAGCATTATAAAGCAGAAAATATTGTATCAAAGTATTTATCGCAGTCTCAGAACAAACCAGTTTTATTTTCATTTTGAAATCTATCTTCAGTATTTAAAAAGTTAAACAAATTGGTCAGCTAACTTTGTTTTCTGTATTTAAAACAAAACTTGAATCTTATAAACTTGTCTGTGGCTGTAAATTTGTAAGGACCACAAAACATCAATATTTTGGGCTTCTGCCATTTGTCAGAAAATTATATCTATAGCATCTTTTATAGCTCAATACAATTAATTAGGAAAAAGATAATTAGAATGGTCACCTAAGCATTAGAAAACAACTACTATCAAGCTAGTGAGGATAGAGCTTTGATATAAAATGAAGAACAGCAACTTACATTTATATAGTGGTAAAACATCCCAAGGTGTTTCACGAGCACCATCAAACAGAATTTGACACCAAGGCACATGCGATATTTGGACAGGTGACCAAAAGCTTGGTCAAAGAAGTTGGTTTTAAGGAGCGTATTAAAATTTTGAGGTAGAGACGGAAAGGTTCAGAGAGGGAATTCCTAGGCATATGGTACGCTGCCAATAGTTGAGCCAAGAAAACAGACCCAAGAAATGTGATGTTACATACTTACATGATCATATCACTTCTCATAGACCTTTTTTACACTTACGCTGTGTTAAGAAGCTTTTCTATGTTTTTGGAATTACTTAATCTTTCTTAAAATGTTACTTAAATTACAATCCATTGATCCAGTGTAGCCCCAAATACTGCACAAGATTATTCACTGTCCATTTCAGGTTTATCCAACTGACAAAGTTAGTAAGTATATCAAAACACATTATCAGTTACCGATTAGGAAATAAACCAATGTAATATATCTTTTACCTTTCCAATTCTTCACGTTCATCTTCTTTTTCACATTTCTTAATTCCAAATTTGGCTTGAAGTGATCGAGATCTTGCAATAATGGCTTCTGAAGCGATTATCTGACTAATTATTTCCTATATAGAAAGTCAGATAGTTACATTTCCCTATTTTCTAAAGGGTCCTTTTGCCTATTTGAAAATCTTAAGTGGTAATGTCAGCAAAACTTACTTCCAATTTTTTGATGTCAGGGTTTGAATATCTTAAAAGTTTGCTAGCATGAGTAATGATCTGCTGAATTATTTTTCTTACAGAGGGGATATCTTCCATAGATTCTGTTGAAGTTGGTAAATAAATAAATAGCACCATTAAAACAAAGATAAAGCAATATGCATGGAGACCAGAAACTATTTTAAAAGCATAATAAACAGCTAATTAAGATTTAATCAATCATAAACAATTACAAGTATTTAAACCTGTTAATACTTTGTTATATAATCTTACAAAACTGTTTTACCTTCTTCTTTAACCTTCAGCAGCGCAGCATGCAAGATGCATGGTAGTAAATGCCTAGTCAAATCTGCAGGTTTCAAGCCAACTAAGTAGTGGAGAACCTGAGAGAAAACATATGCCCCATTATCTCAAGTGCATAGGTCTAAATCTGAAGATAAATACAATTTAAAATATGGCTAAAAATCCATCAGTAAAACTTGTAAATTACATCTACCCTCCCCCACATACACAAAGAACCTTACAATTTCCTTCTGTATATCTTGTAATGTTCAATAAAAACAGGCCATTCAGCTTTGAAAGATGATGACTAAGAGGGAACCTCAGAGGTAGAACAGATAAACCTGGAATACAACTTCAAGCTGAAATAGTGACAGGCACAGAAGTCCCATTAAATGGAAAGGAAATTTAGGACTGTTAACAAGTTCTTCAAAAAAGGAGCACTCAATATATATAATACACTTCTGGGTAGCGCAGTAGAGGCAAAAATTCTGGCATCATTTAAGAAACAGTTGGATGAAATGATTGGATGGCTGCAGGTTAGACAGTAGTGTTTTTCTGGATGGATGAGCTAGGATGGGTTAGTGGCTTTTCCTACCAGAATCTATCCAGTGATTGTGATTTTCTTTAATATAACGTTCTGTCTTCTACACTGAGATTTCATAAATTACTGGGATACGTTTTGCAATTTGTGAAGAGATGTAAAAAGTATTCAATACTTTCCTCCATGCTCCATTTGGCAATTAACAGGAAAAAAATCCATGTTTTTAAATCCAGAATTTCCTTATAACTCAGTTCTCTGTCACTAGGGATCAACCTTGTGGCTCTTGCTTGCACTGTCTCCAGAGCTTAAGACTCCCTTGTGGCTTTATAGTTGTTGTAATCAGTGTGTATGTTTTTCTTTTGAAGTGTGAAGCATTGTCCCTACAGTATTTATGAGGACATTGGTTCTATTATCTTCACAGTCCAATGACTTCAGCTCTAATAAAATATCATTGTTTTACCCTCCTGTGAATCATATGACAACAACAACTTGTATTTATATAGCGCCTTTAATGTAGTGAAACGTCTCATGGGGGTGGGGTGTTGTGGGGTTGGAGGAGATTACAGAGATAGGAAGGGGTGAGGCCATGGAGGGATTTGAAAACAAGGACGAGAATTTTGAAATTGAGGCGTTGCTTAACCGGAAGCCAATGTAGGTCAGCGAGCACAGGGGTGATGGGTGAGCGGGACATGGTGCAAATTAGGACATGGGCAGCCGGGTTTTGGATCATCTCTAGTTTACGTAGGGTAGAATGTGGGAGGCAGCCAGGAATACATTGGAATAGTGAAGTTTAGAGGTAACAAAGGCATGGATGAGGACTTCAGCAGCAGATGAATTGAGGCAAGCAATGACGTATGCCATGATGATATACCACTAAACATAGAAAATAGGTGCAGGAGTAGGCCATTCGGCCCTTCGAGCCTGCACCACCATTCAATGAGTTCATGGCTGAACATGCAACTTCAGTACCCCATTCCTGCTTTCTCGCCATACCCCTTGATCCCCCGAGTAGTAAGGACCACATCTAACTCCTTTTTGAATATATTCAGTGAATTGGCCTCAACAACTTTCTGTGGTAGAGAATTCCACAGGTTTACCACTCTCTGGGTGAAGAACTTTCTCCTCATCTCGGTCCTAAATGGCTTACCCCTTATCATTAGACTGTGACCACTGGTTCTGGACTTCCCCAACATTAATAAGAACATAAGAATTAGGAACAGGAGCAGGCCATCTAGCTCCTCGAGCCTGTTCCGCCATTCAACAAGATCATGGCTGATCTGGCCGTGGACTCAGCTCCACTTACCTGCCCGCTCCCCATAACCCTTAATTCCCTTATTGGTTAAAAATCTATCTGTGATTTGAATATATTCAATGAGCTAGCCTCAACTGCTTCCTTGGGCAGAGAATTCCACAGATTCACAACCCTCTGGGAGAAGAAATTCCTTCTCAACTCGGTTTTAAATTGGCTCCCCCGTATTTTGAGGCTGTGCTCCCTAGTTCTACTCTCCCCGACCAGTGGAAACAACCTCTCTGCCTGTATCTTGTCTATCCCCTTCATTATTTTAAATGTTTCTATAAGATCACCCCTCATCCTTCTGAACTCCAACGAGTAAAGACCCAGTCTACTCAATCTATCATCATAAGGTAACCTCCTTGTCTCCGGAATCAGCCGAGTGAATCGTCTCTGTACCCCTTCCAAAGCTAGTATATCCTTCCTTAAGTAAGGTGACCAAAACTGCACGCAGTACTCCAGGTGCAGCCTCACCAATACCCTGTACAGTTGCAGCAGGATCTCCCTGTTTTTGTACTCCATCCCTCTCACAATGAAGGCCAACATTCCATTCGCCTTCCTGATTACCTGCTGCACCTGCAAACTAACTTTTTGGGATTCATGTACAAGGACCCCCAGGTCCCTCTGCACTGCAGCATGTTGTAATTTCTCCCCATTCAAATAATATTCCCTTTTACTGTTTTTTTTCCCTCACAAGGTGGATGACCTCACATTTTCCGACATTGTATTCCATCTGCCAAACCTTAGCCCATGCGCTTAACCTATCTAAATCTCTTTGCAGCCTCTCTGTGTCCTCTACACAACCTGCTTTCCCACTAATCTTTGTGTCATCTGCAAATTTTGTTACACTACACTCTGTCCCCTCTTCCAGGCCATCTATGTATATTATAAAGTCTTCAATCAAACCAGCTTCAGCTCTAATTTTAAACTGTCGACACAACTTTAGCTGCTCTGTCTATTATGCAGAGCCGCCCCGATCTGTGCCCCGTCTTAGCATCTGTTCCCTTAAAGAAAAAGGGTGGGGCTAACAAATCTAGAACCCCCTGGATGTCGAGGGACATACAGGGTAAGATAAAGGAAAAAAAGGGAAGCTTATAACAGATACCGAGAACTCAATACTGCAGAAACTCTATAGAGGAGTATAAAAAGTGCAGGGGTGCAATTAAAAAAGATATCAGGAAAGCAAAAAGAGAGCATGAAAGAATGTTGGTAAGAAGAATCTGGGAAAACCCAAAGATGTTTTATAAATACATTAAGAGCAAGAGAGTAACTAGAGAAAGAGTGGGGCCTATTAGAGACCATAAAGGAAATATGTGTGTGGAAATAGAAGACTTTGCATCTGTTTTCACAAAAGAGAGTGGTGATTTGCAATGAGGGAAGAGGAGTGTGAAATATTAGATGAGATAAACATACTGAGAGGAAGTATTAAGGGGCTTAGCAGCTTTGAAAGTGGATAAATCCTCAGGCCCGGTTGAAATGTATCCCAGGCTGTTAAGAGCAGCAAAAGAGGAAATAGCAGAGGCTTTGATCATCATATTCCAGTCCTCTCTGGCTACGTGTGGTTCCAGAGGACTGGAGGGCTGCTAACGTTGTTGTACCTTTGTTTAAAAAGGGAGAAAGGGATAGACCGAGTAATTACAGGCCAGTTAGCCTAACCTCAGTGGTGGGAAAAGTATTGGAAAAAATCCTGAGGGGCAGGATAAATCTTCATTTGGAAAGACATTGATTAATCAAGGTCAGTCAGCATGGATTTGTTAAGGGAAGGTCGTGTCTAACTAACTTGATTGAATTTTTCGAGGAGGTAACCAGCAGGGTCGATGAGAGTAGTGCGTATGATGTGGTGTATATGCATTTTAACAAAGCTTTTGATGAGGTCCCACTGGTCACAAAAGTAAAAGCCCATAGGATCCAGGGCAAAGTGGCAAATTGGATCCAAAATTGGCTCGGGCAGGAAGCAAAGGATAATGGTTGATGGGTGTTTTTACGACTGGAAGGCGGTAATCAGTGGGATTCCACAGGGCTCAGTGCTGGGTCCCTTGCTTTTTGTGATATATATCAATGACTTGGACTTGAATGTTGGGTTTATGATTAAGAAGTTTGCAGGTGACACTAAAATAGGCTGTGTAGTTGAAGAAGAAGAAGAAAGTTGCGGAATGCAGGAAGATATCAATGTACTGGTCAGGTGGGCAGAACAATGGCAAATGGAATTCAATCTGGATAAGTGGAGGTCTAACAAGGCAAGGGAATACACATTAAATGGTGCGACACTGAAAAGTGTAGAGGAACAAAGGGACTTTGGAGTGCAAGTCCACAGAACCCTGAAGGTAGCAGGCTAGGTAGATAATGTGGTTAAGAAGGCATGTGGAATACTTGCCTTTATTAGTCGAGGCGTGGAATACAAGAGCAAGGATGTTATGCTTGAACTGTATAAAACACTGGTTAGGCCACAGCTGGAGTACTGTGCAGTTCTGGTCACCATATTACAGGAAAGATGTGATTGCACTGGAGAGGGTGCAGAGGAGATTTACAAGAATGTTGCCTGGACTGGAGAATTTTGGCTATGAGGAAAGATTGGAGATGCTGAGTCTGTTTTCTTTGGAACAGAGAAGGCTGAGGGGAGACCTGATTGAGGTGTATAAAATGATGAGGGGCCTGGATAGAGTGGATAGGCAGGACCTGTTTCCCTTGGCAGAGGGGTCAACAACCAGTGGGCACAGATTTAAAGTAATTGGGGGGAGATATCGAGGAGATATGAAGGGAAATTTCTTTACCCAGAGGGTGGTCGGGGTCTGGAATTCACTGCCTGAAAGGGTGATAGAGGCAGAAAATCTCACCACATTTAAAAAAATACTTGGATGTGCACTTAGAGTGCCGTAACATACAGGAGAGTTGGAAAATGGGATTAGGCTGGATAGCTCTTGGTCAGCTGGCACGGACACGATGGGCCGAAATGGCGGCCTCCTGTGCTGTAAATTTCTATAATTCTAAGTCCTCGCTCTCATTCTCTCCCTCTTTTCCACCCCCCCCTTCCCTTAGATCCGAATTACATTCTTCCCCATCCTCTTTGTGCTCTTTTACCCCCCGAGTTCCTGACCACCTGCCCTCCCCATCAGAGTTCCTGACCTCATCTCCCCTCTGATCCTTGCGCTCCCTCTCCCTCTCCCTCCGATCTCCTCTCTCCTGTCCAGTATCTCTCTTCCCCTTTGATCCTCTCTTTCCTGCGGCCGCCATTAGTCATCAGCTGTCCGAGACAATGCTCGGGGGGGAGGGAGGGGGGGAAAGAGTTATAGGGCTCTTGCCAAACACCATTCCAATTCGGATCGGATCAGCTCGGAGGTCAATACGACTCTGATGTCTAGTCTGTTCTTGAAATATGAATGTCCTTTTTTAGATTCACTGATACAACTTAGAGATTGTGAGGGACTGTTTTAAATACATTTAGTGTCTTTCCAAAATAGGTTGCTGTAAGAAGTTAAAGAAACATGGTCACCAAAAGAAGCAATGTTTGAGTACTTTTAGTTCAAAGTACTCACTCATTTTATATTGATAAATGATTATTGTTCAAGGCAAACCACATTTTTAAGTCATATATTTTCACTATTAAAATAGGTCTATACTTTAAAGAGTTATCTTCCTCGACTCCTTCAGTTTAAATAGACAAATTAGAAAAACCAACCAGACCCCGCACATTATTTCAATGACTTTATACGATGGAGGAACAAGATAAGATCACCCATGTGTACACGCGATAGGTCGAGATGATCTGTTAGTGAAAATTACCTACTTAAAATGGACAAAGGAAAAATAATTAAAAATAACTTCCACATATATACTCACATGTTAAATTGTACAAGCCTTCTCTCTAGTTCCTTTTAATTGTGTGATACATTGTTGGTGCATGCTGACTCCCAGAGACACTGATCTTTGGGATGAATTCCTGTGGTGTTTCCTTTGCGAGAACTCCATGGAGTTCATCCGTTGTTTTTTCAGGTACTCTTAAGTTTTCATCAGCAAGGTGTAGAGGAAAGGGTTGACCCAGCTCCTGACATAAGACGGTACCAACGATATAGGTTAAAAAAAAAAGGGATGAGGTCCTACAAGACGAATTTAGGGAGCTAGGAGCTAAATTAAAAAGTAGGACCTCAAAAGTAGTAATCTCAGGATTGTTACCAGTGTCACGTGCTAGTCAGACTAGGAATCGCAGGATAGCTCAGATAAATACGTGGCTTGAGGAGTGGTGCAGCAGGGAGGGATTCAAATTCCTGAGACATTGGAACCGGTTCTGGGGGAGGTGGGACCAGTACAAACCGGATGGTCTGCACCTGGGCAGGACCGGAACCAATGTCCTAGGGGGAGTGTTTGCTAGTGCTGTTGGGGAGGAGTTAAACTAATATGGCAGGGGGATGGGAACCTATGCAGGGAGAAAGAGGAAGTAGAATGGGGGCAGAAGCAAAAGATAGAAAGAAGAAAAGTAAAAGTGGAGTGCAGAGAAACCCAAGGCAAAAAGCAAAAAGGGTGATATTACAGCAAAATTCTAAAGGAGCAAAGTGTGTTAGAAAGACAAGCCTGAAGACTCTGTGCCTCAATGCGAGGAGTATTCGGAATAAGGTGGACGAATTAACAGTTAACGGATATGATGTAATTGGCATCACTGAGACATGGCTCCAGGGTGACCAAGGCTGGGAACTCAACATCCAGGGGTATTCAACATTTAGGAAGGATAAACAGGAAGGAAAAGGAGGCAGGGTGGCATTGTTGGTTAAAGGGGAAATTAATGCTATAGTAAGAAAGGACATTAACTTGGATGATGTGGAATCGGTATGGGTGGAGCTGCGGAATACCAAGGGGCAGAAAACGCTAGTGGGAGTTGTGTACAGACCACCAAACAGTAGTAGTAAAGTTGGGGACAGCATCAAACAAGAAATTAGGGACGCATGCAATAAAGGTACAGCAGTTATCATGGATGACTTTAATCAACATATTGATTGGGCTAACCAAACTGGTAGCAATGCAGTGGAGGAGGATTTCCTGGAGTGTATTAGGGATGGTTTTCTAGAACAATTTGTCGAGGAACCAGCCAGAGAGCTGGCCATCCTAGACTGGGTGATGTGAAATGAGAAAGGACTAATTGGCAATCTTCCTGTGCGAGATCCCTTGGGGAAGAGTGACCATAATATGGTAGAATTCTTTATTAAGATGGAGAGTGACACAGTTAATTCAGAAACTAGGGTCCTGAACTTAAGGAAAGGTAACTTCGATGGTTTGAGGCATGAATTGGCTAGAATAGACTGGCAAATGATACTTAAAGGGTTGACGGTGGATAAACAATGGCAAACATTTAAAGATCACATGGATGAACTTCAGCAATTGTACATCCCTGTCTGGAGTAAAAATAAAACAGGGAAGGTGGCTTAAATGTAGCTAACAAGGGAAATTAAAGATAGTGTTAAATCCAAGGAAGAGGCATATAAATTGGCCAGAAACAGCAGCAAACCGGAGGACTGGGAGAAATTTAGAATTCAGCAGAGGAGGATAAAGGGTTTAATTTAGAGGGGGAAAATAGAGTACGAGAAGAAGCTTGCCAGGAACATAAAAACTGACTGCAAAAGCTTCTATAGATATGTAAAGAGAAAAAGATTAGTGAAGACAAACGTAGGTCCCTTGCAGTCAGACACTGAAGGATATCCTTATTAGGCGGGAAATTGATGGGATTGAAGGCTGATAAATCCCCGGGGCCTGATAGTCTGCATCCCAGAGTACTTAAGGAAGTGGCCCTAGAAATAGTGGATGCATTGGTGATCATTTTCCAACAGTCTATCGACTCTGGATCAGTTCCTATGGACTGGAGGGTAGCTAATGTAACACCACTTTTTAAAAAGGGAGGGAGAGAGAAAGCGAGTAATTATAGACCAGTTAGCCTGACATCAGTGGTAGGGAAAATGTTGGAATCAATTATTAAGGATTAAAAAGCAGCACATTTGGAAAGCAATGACAGGATCGGTCCAAGTCAGCATGGATTTATGAAGGGGAAATCATGCTTGACAAATCTTCTGGAATTTTTTGAGGACATAACTAGTGGACATGGGAAAACCAGTGGATGTGGTGTATTTGGACTTTCAAAAGATTTTGACAAGGTCCCACACAAGAGATTAGTGTGCAAAATCAAAGCACATGGTATTGGGGGTAATATACTGACGTGGATAGAGAACTGGTTGGCAGACAGGAAGCAGATAGTCGGGATAAACGGGTCCTTTTCAGAATGGCAGGCAGTGACTAGTGGAGTGCTGCAGGGCTCAGTGCTGGAACCCCAGCTCTTTACAATATACATCAATGATTTGGATGAAGGAATTGAGTGTAATATCTCCAAGTTTGCAGATGACACTAAACTGGGTGGCGGTGTGAGCTGTGAGGGGGACGCTAAGAGGCCGCAGGGTGACTTAGACGGGTTAGATGAGTGGGCAAATGCATGGCAGATGCAGTATAATGTGGAAAAATGTGAGCTTATCCACTTTGGGGGCAAAAACACGAAGACAGATTATCTGAATGGTGGCAGATTAGGAAAAGGGGAGGTGCAATGAGACCTGGGTATCATGGTTCATCAGTCATTGAAAGTTGGCATACAGGTATAGCAGGCGGTAAAGAAGGCAAATGGTAGCTAGGGGATCTGAGTATAGGAGCAGGGAGGTCTTAGTGCAGTTGTACAGGGCCTTGGTGAGGCCTCACCTGGAATATTGTGTTCAGGTTTGGTCTCCTAATCTGAGGAAGGACGTTCTTGCTATTGAGGGAGTGCAGCGAAGGTTCACCAGGCTGATTCCCGGGATGGCTGGACTGACATATGAGGAGAGTCTGGATCAACTGGGCCCTTATACATTGGAGTTTAGAAGGATGAGAGGGGATCTCAGAAATATACAAGATTCTGACGGGACGGGACAGGTTAGATGTGGGTAGATTGTTCCCGATGTTGGGGAAGTCCAGAACCAGGGGACACAGTCTTAGGATAAGGGGTAGGCCATTTAGGACTGAGATGAGGAGAAACTTCTTCACTCAGAGAGTTGTTAACCTGTGGAATTTGTTAACCTGTGGAATTCCCTGCCGCAGAGAGTTGTTGATGCCAGTTCATTGGATATATTCAAGAGGGAGTTAGATAT
This sequence comes from Pristiophorus japonicus, assembly GCF_044704955.1. NCBI lineage: Eukaryota > Metazoa > Chordata > Chondrichthyes > Pristiophoridae > Pristiophorus > Pristiophorus japonicus. The sequence goes on from NC_091979.1 coordinate 68,013,236, forward strand.
GGCCCTTACGGCTAAGGGGATTAAGGGGTATGGAGAGAAAGCAGGAAAGAGGTACTGAGGAAATGATCAGCCATGATCTTATCGAATGGTGGTGCAGGCTCGAAGGGCTGAATGGCCTACTCCTGCACCTATTTTCTATGTTTCTATACACACTGCGATGTGTGCGCACACTAGGTCCATGCAGCAGAGCTGGTCTCCAGTCGTCTTGGGTAATCCTTGCCATTGGACCAAGACCTAGCTCTCTCAAGCCCGTGTGGTGGCTGGTGTGCAACGGCCAGCACACGTTAAAAAAAATCCACATGCAGGCATCTTCCACCCTGAAGGACGTAGTTCGGGTCCTTCATTGAAACACCTGTGAACTCATCCTTTTTTGGCGTGGAAGCAAGTCATCCTTGTTTCGAGGGACCGCCTATGATGATGATATATGCTTTTAAGTGGCTGCCGTTGCTGTTGTAGTAAAAGTTGTTGTAAAATTTGCCCAAGGATAAAAACAATCATATTCAAAGGAGTTCATGGCCTACTCGGTACAAAAAAAAATTAGAGGGAAAATTGCTATCCATGTCCTTGCCCCTTCTCTTTAATTATTACTTGATAAATATTCATCTTTTCTTTCAACGGCCAATATGGATACCAATACTGCATCCATCAAGGTTTCTGGTAGGACATTCCACGTAACAACTCTCTAAAAAGAATTCTCCTAAGCTCTCTTCATTCTTTCCGTAATGATCTTAAATGTATACCCTCTAGTTACCAACTCACCAACCAGTGAAAATAGTTTTACCTTATCAAAACCCCTCAATTTTAATACCTCATAGAATCATAGAAGTTTACAGCACGGAAAGAGGCCATTTCGGCCCATCATGTCCATGCCAGCCACTAAAAGGCTATCCAGCCTAATCCCACCTACCAGCTCTAGGTTCGTAACCCTGCAGGTTACGGCACTTCAGGTGCACATCCAAGTACTTTTTAAATGTGGTGAGGGTTTCTGCCACTACCACCCTTTCAGGCAGTGAGTTCCAGACCCCCACAACCCTCTGCATGAAGAAATTTCCCCTCAAAACCTTCTACCACTTACTTTAAATTTATGCCCCCTGGTTGTTGACTCCTCTGCTAAGGGAAATAGACCCTTTCTATCCACGATATCTCGGCCCCTCATAATTTTACACACCTCAATGAGGTCTCCCCTCAGCCTCCTCTGTTCCAATGAAAATAAATCCAGCCTATCTAATCTGTCCTCATAGCTTAGCTTCCTCACTCCTGGCAACATCCTTGTAAATCTCCTCTGCACCCTCTCCAGTGCAATCACATCCTTCCTGTAATGTGGTGACCAGAACTGCACTCAGTACTCCAACTGGGGCCTAACCAGTGTTTTATACAATTCAAGCATAACCACCCCCGGCTTTTGTATTCTATGCCTTGGCTAATAAAGGCAAGCATTCCATATGCCTCTTACGAAACTTCTCTTAACCTTCTTTTGATTTAATGAAAACACGACTCCCTTCAAAGCCTCTCATGCTGGCATCAGGCTGGCTGCTCTTAATTAATCCATGTCCTTCTAATGAAATTTTAATTGCATCTCATATTAAGCCCTCTACAACGGTGTTGTCCAATAAAGATTGCTAACTAGCCACAAGGGTGGCTACAGCGACACCATTTTAGCCACATGTGCTAATTTTAGTAGAAATCACCTTACATAGATTCACACAACATAGACAAATGTACTTCCCATGTATATTTACTTAACTAACTTCTACCACCATTCAGTAACTGAAGAAGTAAAACACTCAATGGTCAAAAATCGAACATTCACTCTATTTTTCGTCTTACTATTTTACCAATAAACGCACGAAAAACGTAAGTATACGCCATGCAATTAGCTGCACAGGGCTAGTGCCTAATGTATTGAACAAACCTGCTCTCTTGAAGCTTTCCTATTACCAATATTAAGTTATAGTTACCTGGTTTATCCTTTTTGCTTTTCTTTATAAAGACAGCTTTACAATCCTCTGGCATAACTGCCATGTCCAAGGATGTTGAGAGTCAATTATTTCTGCTCCGACTTCCCTCAGCATTGTACAATGCAGGACAACAGTGCCTTTTACACCTTGAATTTCACCAAATTTTTCAGTGCTGCCTCCATAACTATTGTTATCCTATCTAATTGTTGCAGCTGCTGCTCTTGTATCTTTCCATTTCTAATATCATACTCGTGTATAAACTGAAGCAAGTACTCACATTATGCCTGTCATACCTTCAGGAGATTTTCTTTCTCATCTCTAATTCTCTCTAGTCTTTATTATTTTACTTTTCAATTATCTAAGATCCTTTACTATTTCCCTTTATGTGCCCTGCAGTCTTTCTTCATACCTCCTCTAATCGTTTTGGCTTCCCCTCATTACACCATCACTAACATAACTATTAAAGTCAGTCATACCTTTTCAGCCTCCTTTGTGTCATCAAAGAGACGTCTCTGTCGTCGAGCAGGAATTGGCTTCGCCGTTTCCCATGCCTCCACCCACATGTTACCGGGGATTTTCATTCTGGCACTTAACTCTCCCTTGAGAATCTTGTCACCTGCTTCATCGGTCAATTCGTCCTCAATATAGTCACGTGGCGAGTACCACCTCACAAAATCTTCCAGACAACAGCCAGGGTTTGCAGCCTGAGAAAAAAAATCAATTGGGTCACAAAATAATTTTTCTACTGTAAAGTTACATTATTTCCTTTAAGATGTAGTTGTTATCACTCTGCAAATATTTTATTTATTGAAGAAAAATTACTTCATGTAAACCTTTGCAATAAAAGTCAGCATATTTTTGCTTTTATCTATTACCCTTCTCTCCAAAGGGTTACTAACTCATATTGTTCTACAGTTGTATGAGCACCAGGAGCCCTCCAGTAATTTACCCAAGCAGCCATTTCACACTGTTCCTGAACCTTCAATGTTTTATCCACAAGGAGCCCCAAGTCCTCTCTTGCTCTGTAACATTACCAGTTGCCTCTGCATTGTATGCACATGCTTGGAGTTACCCAGACTCAAGTGCATAATATTGTTTTGTGTACTTTATTTAGAAAAATAACACGAGCGAACTACTCAAGCTTACACAACCAAATTCTCTGCATAACGTACACATAATATGCTGTGAAGAAATCTCTTAACAGTGCACATTACCCAATTGTGTGCACACCACTTGTTCTTGCAGTGTATTCTGAACAGCTCTGTTCCTGCACAATTCTAGCTCATAAAAATGCATTTTATTTAGGAATCAAACTTTTGTAGGAATTATGGGCCCAAGTTTCGGCCTCAGTTGCTCCTGATTTTTTGGAGCAACTGGTGT